>NW_007246553.1:471030-501528 GCF_000164805.1 Carlito syrichta
TCAGGCAATCCACTCACCTCAGCCTCCCAAAGGCGTGGGATTACAGGCTGAGCCACCAAGCCCGGCTAGATTCTATTTTCATATTTTCAGAGTAGACCTTTCCCTGCATAAACTGTTCTGCAGTGTGGCTGTCATACACTTTAGCTGAGCCAATAGCAACCCAACAGCTCTCTCCTATTCCTGACCCCATTTCTGTACCTAATGCCCACACACTCTTGGAGCTGTTTCTAGGCATTATTTGGAGGGATTCATTTCCATTTTCCAGCCTGTTCACATTGTTTGAGCAGATCATGACCTCACCATGCTCTACATTTAAGGCTATAGTTTTGGTAGTTTAATAAAACTACTGTCTTTTTTGGATCAATGCAATTCTTTTTTCCCTAAGAGTAAATGAATAAAGTATATACAAAGAGAATAAGAAAAATCCCAGTTATAATGACTTTTTTCTAACTGCTTGCTTACTAAACTTGTATTCATGTCATAACATGAAATTAATCAACACCCAATGAGAAATGACCTACAATAACTTGAAAGGACTACCTGTGTAATCTAAATTCTTTTGATACTTTCTCTGGCATTTAACCTATCACTTTACAAAAAACAGTTTTAATTGCTTATTTGCACATAGTGTTGTGGAAGGTGACTTACTAGTCTGTGTTTTCTGAGAGCTTATGATTAAAGACCTAGAATGGAATACTCCATGTGGGTGAATGTGAAAAGGTCACATAGATAATAAATTAATTAAAATTTATATAAAGAGTTAATAAAATATTTACTGTTCTTAAAAATAAAGTTACATGAGTTGTGAAGAGGTAAATGATGCTGTACTCGTTTTGATTTTAGGGTGTTGAGTATTATCTTTTGTTAAATCTAGAAGGAAGTGATGTGTACGTCTGAGTGATGAGAGTGAATTAGTTAGCAATCTGTACGACACAATTTTTCCACTTATCTGCTAGAGTTTGAGGTCTAAAAAGAAAGTTTGTATGAGTTCAAAGGTAAATGGATAAGATCTTAGGCTAAACCGTAAAGGCTAAATGAAACCTTTATGGGGACAAGGAAGAAGATTATAAATTGGACATGCAGGTTAAAGTGTGTTAATCAACAAAATAATATTCTCAGATTGGTTGAATTCGAGATGGGAGAAATAGTAATGTTGATTATGAGGATGGGATTGTAAGTTGGAAATGGAGAAGGATGGCGGAGGAGCTCCTGCTTTTTAACAGGTCACATATTCAGAGATAACAGTGCTGCAGTCCTGATGCAGAGAGAAAATGGTGGGTAGCAAGGATGGAATTGTTCTGCAGGTAATATAATATGACTTCATGAAAAGTGTTTGAAGTAGAGCATAGTGCATATCAAAACTAGGAACTCAGAGATGAAGACTAAACAATTCCTACGTTCCCTCTTTCATGTTGGACTAAGCTTCTAGGTCTAGAATGGACTCTAGAGGTCATTCTAACTCAATTTTTTAATGCAATGAATGAAATTCAGTGAAATTTAGTAACTTGTCCAAGCTTCTACAACTAATTACTGACAAAGTTGGAGTGAGAAGACAGTCTGCAATTTTATGTAGTAATACCCTATTAAAGTTCATCTTAGAGCTGGGCTCGGTGGCTCAGCCTGTAATCCCGCGCCTTTGGGCGGCTGAGGTGAGTGGATCGCCTGAGCCCGCGGGTTCGAGACCCGCCTGGGCAGCGAGACTTCATCTCTACAATAAATCAAAAAAATCAGCCGGGCGTGGTAGCACATGCCTGTAATTCCAGCTAATCGGAAGGCTGAGGCGGAAGGATCGCTGGAGCCCAGCAGGTCGAGGCTGCGGTGGCCGGGAGCAGCCACTGCACTCCAGTCTGGGTGACAGAGTGAGACTCCAACTCAAAAAAAAAAGTTCATCTTAAAGGCATACAGAAAGCAAAGTGAATATTTTTCCTTTAAATAACTAGAATTTTATTACATCATGACTTTTTTCTCTTTCTGAAAGTACTTGCCCTAAGAAAAACATTTGAGACAAACTAATGTATCTTTTCTTAGATTTAAGGTAATTAAGAGTAATTGGGGATCTCTTGCACGGTTATCTGAATTAGGAGGAATATCTGATTAGGGCCATGCATTTTTTGCTTCTACTCGACCATATTTGTTTCTAGCACTACATTCTAATGAAAGACACTAACTAAAGCATTAAAATTTATTTCATATCCTGAATTATGTTTAAAGCAAAAGATAGTCTCAGGATTAGATTGAACCCAATTTAGTTTTTCCTGCTAAGCAGTTGCTTAGTAGAAAACTTCAATATTCATCAGTGGTAGTGCCAATTTGGCACAAAAATTTCATCAACATGGAAATATAAACAAACACTAACAAGTTTGAGTCTTGGAATCTGGTTCTCTGAGTTTTTTTTTTCTCGAGAGCTCTTTCTTTCTATTGATTTATATATATTTTTTTTTTTTAAAAACAGTGTTAATCAACAAAATAATATTCTCAGAAAATACCTTTAGAATAAAGATACTTTCCTTTGTTCCCGCCCATTGAATCCTGCTCCATTCTTAATTACTCTCTGGATCCTTCTACCCCGTAAGTCAGAATCCTTTCAATGTTTCCAAACCATTATATACTTCTGTGTCTATGTAGCTTTTATTTCACTGTCTTTTATAATAGTTTGTTTATGAAATTTGTAACTTCCTTATTAGATTGAAAATAACTGGAGAACAAGGAATATATTTTAATCTTAAGTGGTAGGCCTTTAGCAGTTACTTGAAATGAGCACCTGTTTTTTGGTCTTATTTTTTCTACTCTAAAGTTCTTTGAGCATTATTCTTTCCTATATTCATACCTAGATAGGACTCCCTCCTACTACCCAATATGTCATAAGAGTCATTTTGTGAGATGGCTGGCTGATGAGTTTACTGTGTGACTTGAAAGGCTACAAACTATAGCCTGTCAGGACTCAACTGTACTCTCTTTCATGGAAGATGTGTTCCTCACTGTCATATGTGCCTGCGTATCCTTTCAGGACACAGCCACTGCTTTACACCTGGAAAACTGGTGCAACAAAGAAAAAAATTCTGTTCTGTAGATAAAATATATGGATTTGAGACCTAGCCCTGCCCCTATAGTGCATTCTTGGGAAAGTCAATTGAGTTAAATGAGATGACTGAAACTTCATATGCCTTTGGGAGGCTGAGGTGAGTGGATTGCCTGAGCCCGTGGGTTCGAGACCCATCGGGGCAACTTGGTGAGACCTCATCTCTACAATAAATCAAAAACTAGTGGGGCGTGGTAGTGCTCGCCTGTAGTTACAGCTACTTGGAAGGCTGAGGCAGAAGGATTGCCGGAGCCCAGCAGGTCGAGACTGCGGTGGCCAGGAGCGGCCACTGCACTCCAATCTGGGCGACAGAGTGAGACTCCAACTCAAAAAACAAAAATAAATAAATAAAAATAAATAAAAGAAAACTACTGAACACAAGAAAGACTCTTTTGCAATAAACTACTACTGAGGGTTTTACTTCTTAGAGAAGGGGGTTTTTCCCCTAATTTTCATTAAAACCCCTAGTATTTGTGGGCTAAGTTCTACTTGTAATAAGATTTACTGCACTTTCTTGGAATGTCAGCAGTTTTATATGCTTTCCTATGATAGATCAAGTTAAGGTTTTAATTGGCTAGAAATGTCATTCATCCTAGGCAATATTAGTACCTCTAAAATCTTTTATCCAATATGAGAAGTCATCTTTTTATTATTGACTATTCATTGTTGTGGAAATCTGTCCGACTCACCAAAATTACCCTCTTTGTACTTTTTTTTTCTCTAGATACTAAGTAGTATAGCTTTCTGTTCTGAAAAAAAAAATTTTGAAGGAAGAAGAGAGTATAAATTCTCCTGGAGAAAATATTTTAAGGCCTGAACCTATACTTAAATATTTTCCTTAGTGTTCTTAAAGAAATAGTTTAGATATACTGTCCAAAAGTGCCTAAAAACATAAACCTTACTTGAAACCTGAGGTTCCATAAAAATAATCGAGTTCTTACTTCATTTTAAATAGTTCTTCATATGTTTGAAAGCAACTTTGATATCTATTCAAATTTTTTCCATCATATTGAAATAATTTCACTTATATTTTTCATTCTATGTGTAACATATTATGTATGTCTTCATTTAATTCTTGATAAAAATGTTGAAAAGGGAGAATATTAAGCATGCAGTCCCACTGATAGGATTCTGATAGATCTTCATCAAACCTTTTTTTTTTTCTTCTTGAGTTAGAGTCTCACTCTCGCCCAGACTGGAGTGCAGTGGCCGCTCCCGGCCACCGCAGCCTCAACCTGCTGGGCTCCAGCGATCCTTCCGCCTCAGCCTTCCAAGAGCCGGAATTACAGGCATGCACTACTACGCCCGGCTGATTTTTTGATTTATTGTGAGATGAGGTCTCACTGCCCAGGCGGGTCTCGAACCCGCGGGCTCAGGCAATCCACTCACCTCAGCCTCCCAAAGGCACGGGATTACAGGCTGAGCCACCAAGCCCGGCTTCATCAAACCTTAAATTCATATTCCATGGCCATTATTGTTCAGCCAACAAATCCTATTAACTATAATTCTGCCCAGCTCACTTTGTCTCCATTTTAAACAGAGGTTTATAATGATGAGTCAAATGACTTGGCTGAAATTTTTTGCATGATGTTTATGGCATTACTCTAATCTACTTTTTGTATAGTATAAAAATATATAGTAAACATTTTGTTAAAGTATATTGAGAGATACTTTTCCATGGATTTCTTGCATTTCTACACATCCTATTGGGTATGCCAAGAATGCATGGTCCTGATTTATCTTTATGCAGGTCTTTTCTCAGGGATGTGTTTGTGGTAAGAGATGAAATAATGTCTCTCTCTAAGACAAAGAGCATGCTTGCTTACTGTCTGCTATAAAATGGCAGGCATCTGAAACTGAAAGATTCTCTTTTTTTGACTCAACCTTCTCTATGTGCAGACATCCGTCTAGGCTCCTCCACAATACCACCATGCTATGCTGAGAATAATGAGTCTCACAAGTCTCGTTCCTTCTGCCAATATCCACAAAATAAAAAATAAGCTAATTTATTAGCTTATAAACAGGGTCAAATTTTAGACCTAACAAAGTATAGCAAACAGAAGAGTACACAAATCATAAATATAAAGCTCAAATTATTACAAAGTATCACAACCATGTTACTACCACCATGACTGAGAAATAGAACATGACTCCAGAATCCTTTGTCATGTACCTTCCCTGGTCACTCTCTGCCTGTTTAACCCCTGCCCACCCCAACACCAGAAATAACCACTTTTCTGACCTATAAAATGAGTTAATTTTGCCTACTTTGGAATTTTATATGAATGTTATTAAATTCTTTTACATGTGCATATTGTCCACCCTTATATCTTCTTTTTGAAATTTTTTTACCCATGTTTACTATACTTACTTTTGCATTGCAGAATTGTAGGAAGTTTTTTTTAATACAACCTGGATAAAAGCCAATTCTGAAAATTGTGAGGGATCCTTTATACAACAATGAATACACTTTATACTACTGAACTGTACACTTAAAAATTATAAAGATGACAAATTTTATTATGTGTTTTTGCCACAATTAAAAATTGACATTCTAAAACAATCAATTCTATGGCTGACGTATTACCTATTTATTTGTATAATTATGTTTTTGATAGCAAAAGGTTTTTTTAAATGAATGAGAAAACACTGTTTCTTGTTTTGTTTTATTTTTTAAGTAAATGTAGGGAGTACAATTGCAGTTTTGTTATATGAATATATTGTGTAGCGGTGATGTCTGGGCTTTTAGTATGTCTATCACCCCAATAGCGAACATTGTACCTAGTAGATAATTTTTCAACCCTCACCCTCTTCTTGGCTTTTGGAGTCTCCTGTGTTTATTATTCTCCTCTGTATGTTCTTGTAAACCCATTATTTAGCTCCCACTTCTAAGTGAAAACATGCAGTATTTTACTTTCTGTTTCTGTGTTATTTCACTTAGCATAATAGCCTCCATTTCCATCCATGTTGTTGGAAAAGATATGCTTTCTTTTTTTGTGGCTGCATATTATTCCATGGGGGGTATTATGTGTTTGTGTTTGTGTGTGTGTGTGTGTGAGTGTGTGTAACATTTTCTTTACCCAGTCATCTGTTGATGGACATTTAAGTTTATTCCATATTTTTGCTGTTATGAATAGCACTGTAGCACTGTGACATAAACATGTGAGTGTAGATATCTTTTTGATTTCTTTTGGGAACATACCCAGTAGTAAAATTGCTGAATCAAATGGTGGTTCTGTTATGAGACTTTGGACTTAGACTTTAAAGTTGATGCTGGAATGAATTAAGACATTTGGGTCTGTTAGGACAGAGTGAATATATTTTATATAGGAGAAGGATATGAACTTGGGGAGTGAGGTCAGGGTTAGGATGCTATGGTTTGAATGTATGTGTCCCCTCAAAATTCTTGTGTTAGAACCTAAGGCCCAATATGAAAGTATTAAAAGATGAAGCCTTTAGGAGGTGAATAAGAAAAGAGGGCAGAATTCTTATGATTGAGAGTAATGACTTTATAAAAGGCTGCAGGGAACTAACTAGATATTTTATTGCATTTCTGTCCTTTCCATCATGTGAGGACACGGTATTTGACCTCTTCAAAGGACACAGCATTCTAGGCACCGTTCTGAAGTTAGAGACCAGGCATTTACCAGCACTGAACCTGCTGGTAGCTTAATCTTGGACTTTCTAGCCTTCAGAATTGTAAGAGATAAACTTCTATTCTTCATAAACTACCCAGTTTTAGGTATTTTTTGACAGAGCGAAACTGACTAAAATACGACCTCTATGTAAGATCTGAAACTAGAAAACTCCTAGAAGAAAACAAAGAAGAAAAGCTTCGTGACATTTGAATGGACAATAATTTCTGGGTGTGATGCCAAAAGCATAGGCAAAAATAGACAGTAGGACTACATCAAACTTTAAAACTTCTGCCCACCAAAAAAACAATCAACAGAGTGAAAAATCAACCTACAGAATGGGAGAAAAGTTTGCAAACCATATATCTGATAAGGGATTAATATCCAGAATAAATAAAGAACTCCTACAACTCAACAACAAAAACTAAGCAACCCAACTTTAAAAAATGAGGAAAAGACATAAATAGATATTTCCCCAAAGAAGATATACAAATAGAAAATGGATAAGAAGCAAATTAAAAGATTCTCTACATAACTAATCATTAGGGAAATGCAAATCAAAACTACAATAAAATATCACTTCACAGCTGTTAGGATGACCACTATAAAAAAATAGAAGATAAAAAGTGTCAGTGAGGATGTGTAAAAAGATGGAATATTTGTGCATTGTTGGTGGGATTGTAAACAAGTAAAATTGTGATGGAAAACAGTGTGGAACCCCCTATGAATATTAAAAATAGAACTACTGTGTGGCCCACCCATTCCACTTCCGGGTATATGCTCAAAACAATTGAAAACAAGATTTTGGAAAGATGACTTTACACTCTCATTTATTTCAGTATTATTCACAATAGCCAAGATGTGAAAGCAGCCATGGACAGAAGAATGGATAAAGAAAAAAGGGTATATGCATACAATAGAATATTATTCATCCTCAAAATAGAAAAAAAAATCCTGTCATATGCTACAACATGGAACATAAGTGAAACAAGACAGTACAGAAAGACAAATACTGCATGATTCCACTTATATGAGGTATTTAAAATAATCAAAGTCCAAGAAACAGAAAGAGGAATGGTGGTTACCAAACGCTGGAAGGAAGGGGAAACAGAGTTGTCAGTTAGTATAGTGTTTCAGTCATGTATGATTAAAAATTCATTCTAGAGATGTGTTGCACAACAAAGTGCATATGGTTAATGATATTGTGCTATACATTTAAAAATTAAGATGTTTATGGTTTTTACCACAATAAAGTAAGAAAGAAGACCCCTATTTATTCACACTTTTCATTAATATGAGCATCCCCAACTTTTTGCTGCACTGTTCTTTACAAGTATAGTTTAATGTAATGTTTTTATAATCGAATAGAATCAATTCTGGGATTAGTGAATATATGTCTGAATAAAACCTTTGCTTCATGTAGAGTCTGACTATAACCAACAAAATTGCATAACTATGAAAATATAACTATTTATAAAATTATTTTAAATGGTAAGTTTGTGTAACATTTCTTAAAAAATGATTAATAGCATTATTGATTTGGAGACCTCAATGCCCCTAAAAAAAACTAGCTTATGGGCCTGGTACAGTGGTTCAAACCTGTAATCCCAGCACTTTGGGATGCCAAGATGAGAGGATTGCCAGGACTCAGGAGTTCAAGACCAGCCTGGGCAACTTGGCAAGACCTTGTCTCTACAATAAATAAAAAAATTAGACAGGCGTGGTGGTGTGCACCTGCAGTTCCAGCTACTTGGAAGGCTGAGACAGAAGGAAATTTAAATGTAGTTTTGGATGTCTTTTTACCCCACATCTCTTTAAAAAATCTAAGGAAGCTTGAATTTGTGCTTTCTTTTTTTTTCTGCAGGTCTTTCAATAGCAGATAGGTATCAAAATGAGTATTTGAAAATATTGATTTTTATTGTTGTTGTTTTCAAAAATGCTATTGTGGCAGTTAAGTATTTAAAGAATATCCTGGAGGGTTTAGAGTTAACGTATTCTACACCTGATTTTCTGTTCATTCACGTCTTTACACTTTATAGCAAAGACAGTTTTGAGGACAGTAAGAAGCCAAAAATACAAAATGAGTAGTTTAGCATCAAAGTAAGGAGAGAGACAGACAGTTGGACTATATATTTGCCTTGGTAGCAAACATTGGGTTGTGGATGGGGAGGAGGGCAGGATTTTGAGTCTCAGTGTGTGTGTTTTATGTGTAAATCTGAGGAGCAGCTTCAGGACATGAAAAGGTAATTGGTGAATCCAGTTTTCTTTTTGAGAATTAAAAAATAGCAGCACTACTGAGTCCTGGTGCAGAAAACACAGAATGAAAAGTAAAGTAATGGTTGAAATGCAAATTCCTACAACTGTATGGAATACTGAGTAATATGAGTTGAACATCCCAAAACTGAGAATCTGAAATTCAAAATCCAAAACTTGTTGACAGCCAACATGATACTCAAAGGGAATGCTCATTGGAGCAATTCAGATTTCAGGTTTTTAGATTTGGAATCCTTGACTAATAACTATAATACATATATTCCAAATTCTTAGAAAATCTGAAACACTTATGGTCCCCAGCATTTTAGATAAGAGATACTCAACCTATAGCTTATAATTTTTTTTTTTTAATAAAAGGGCAGCTAATAAAATGTTTAGGCTTTGCAAGTCATTGAGTTTCTATCACAACTCTGCCATTGTAGCATAAATGCAGCAATGGACTATATGTAAAGGAATGAATGTGACTGTTTTCCTATAAACTTTTATTCACCAAAATAGACAGCAGGTTGCATTTGACCGCAGACCATAGTTTACAGACACCTTTTTTAGATTTTCAATAATATCACCCAAATCACCACCTTAAAAATTTAAGTCAGGTAAATTCAGCTCCCTCATCTATAATATGAAAAAACTGGATTAGATTGTTTGCAAAGTCCCTTCTAATGCAAACATTCTGAAAGTTTATGAAAGTTGACTATGGGATCCTCATGGCACTTTACATTATGTCTGGCAAGATTTTAGCTGTTGCCCCTTAAACAAGCAAGTTAAAAATATTGCAAATTGTATTCTTTGGTTTTATAGAATTTTTATTATATATATGTTCTCAAAATTCAGCTGCTATGAATTACAAAAGGTCCTTTCTATCCTATAGTGTTACAGAACATATCCATTAAACAACCTCATCTGAAAAGACTGATGCCATGTATCAGCCCAAACTGGGAAACCCACACATTCAGCTCTGCATTTAGTCTAGCTGAATCCAGGTAGCAAGTTGTTCAGTAAGTGCTTCATTAAAAAGAAGGAAATGGAATCAAGAAAGCCAGTATATTTTTGGAATCGTTTTCAGTTTTTCATTGTTTATTCTTCCTTATTCTTTCCCACAAACTGACTGACCCCTTTCTAGCTTATTACTGAATCTTTTCAGATCTAATGTTTTAGTCTATTTCTATGGATAGTTCCTGGTATAAATAAGCCATCATGACCTCACTCAGCAACTTGAGCCTTCACCTGGCTAATCTCCCTTTCTTTGCAGTGCATCTCTTATAGATATATCCTACACATCGCAGCCAGTATCCTCTGCTTTAGTGTTTGCATTGGTTCTTTTCTCTTCAGCAACTTATTTGGGCTTATAGCCTATTGTGTAAAGTCTATTCTGTGTTTCATAGAGTGCAATTTGAGTCAGCATTCATTGTTTATGCTTATCATATGATGATTCTGACAGGCTGGCTAATAGCCATAATTCTCATCACTGCTGGTTAAAGAACAAAACTTTTCTTTTAATTAGAATTCTGAGCAATGACATAAGCAGAGTTCCCCAAATAACTCTCTATAATTTAATGTTTGCTTTCATTACTAACCTATTTTTAAATGTGTAATTGAATATAACTAAGCCAAACAAACTTTTCAGGAAACAAATTAATATCCTAAAACAAGGGTAATGAATTATACATTTTATGTATCAAAGGAGACTAATATCTCTTAACTTAATAAGCTTTGAAGTTGTTTGAAGATAAATGAAGATCTCACTATGATTCAATGACATGAAGTCATTAGTGGTATTGCCCTGATGATCCCTTTTCTCCAATTACAAATTCATAAATTAATGTTCTTGTTAACACAGTAATCTCTTTGAGTTTATGTTCAGTATGATCAGTTCCTCAGAGTCCTATTAATACTGAAAGAACAGGTGAGATTAAATTCCATAGAAGGGAATAATGGAAATCTTTGAGAAGAACTGTTGAAAATAACAGTCATTTACCCTCTTATTAAAAGTTGACTGCAAACCATAACAAGTACTTCTATTTACTGAGTTCCCTACTTGTTCTGGATATTCAAGGTATACTATCTGTATTAATACTCAAAGTAACCTACTGATACAGTTATATTTTATTCACTAGATATCTTTAAGTTGCTAGAACAGAAATGTGTTAAAAATTCTAGATATTTTATTAGTTCACATAATTTAAAAATCTAGAGGGAAGTCATGCTTCAGGCAGTATGTAATCCAGTGATTCAAACATGTCACCAAAGGCTAGTCTCTTTCCTCCACTCTTTTCTGCTTTCTATTAAAGCATATTGGGATGGTTTCATCCTGAGCTGCCAATCCTTGTGATACTATGTGATTATCTTGCTTACTTATGGTTGCACTTCTTTCCTGATATTTCTGTCAATAAACAAAGTTTACTTCACTCTTCATACATCTCCTCATGTCTCAGTTAAGCTAAGCTATTTGCCTATCCCTGAATGAATCACTTGAGCCAGAGAGAGGTATTCACTTCATTGATTTAGTTAAGCCAGTTTAGAATCATCCTTATCGTTGGGGGTGAGGTTAATACCTTCCAAAGTGGTAGAAGGGCTGTTTCATATGGGAAACTAGAACAATTAATCCCTATTACAATTTTTCCTCATTTTTTTATGCACAGTAACTTCAACAACAATAATAGGTAGTAGTATTCATTGTGTGTACTATGTGCTAGGCACATGCTTAATGCTTTAGTGCATTTTAGTCTTCAAAATCATCTTGAGAAATAAATGATATTAAATCCCTGTTTTATAGAAGTATGAAAAAACTAAACAAATTAACTAGGGCCACGTGATTAACCAGACTTAGGTCAGTCTGACTTGAGTGTCCATTCTCTTTCCACCATATCATTCTCTCTCTCTAGTAACCAGAAGTTGGCTATTAAGAACATTTTAAATGTTGTCTTAGAAATTAATTATTGTTAAAACAGCCTGGTATTGGTACAAGAACAGGCATATAGACCAATGGAACAGGATAGAGATTCCAGAACCAAAGCTTCAATTTCTCAACCAACTCATCTTTGACAAAGCCTCTGGCAACAACCACTGGGGAGAGGAGAAATCTATTCAGTAAATGGTTCTGGGAAAACTGACTGATCACATGGAACCCTACCTATTACCATACACAAAACTGGAAACAGGAACCCTACCTATTACCATACACAAAAATTAACTCTAAATGGATCAAAGACTTAAACGTAAAACCTCAAACTATAAGAATCTTAGAAAACCCAGGAGACACCCTTATGGAAATTGGAACCGGTCACCAATTCCTGATCAGAACTCTAAGGGCTCATACCATAAGAAATAAGATAGACAAGTGGGACCTCATCAAACTAATAAACTTCTGCAAAACAAAAGAAACCATCAAGAGAGCAGGCAGACAGCCCACAGAATGGGAAAAAATATTTGCCAATTTTTATCTGACAAAGGACTAACATCTAGGATCTACAAGGAACTCAAATGCGCTGAAAGGAAAACAAACAACTCCACTCATTAAAAAGTGGGCAAAAGACATGAATAGACACTTCTCAAAAGAAAATCTATGAGCAGCCAGCAGACACGTGAAAAAGTGCTCTGCCTCACTAATCATCAGAGAAATGCAAATCAAAACCGCATTGGGGTACCACCTAACCCCAGTAAGAATGGCCATCATTAATAAAACAAACAACAACAGAAGCTGGTGAGGATGTGGAGAAAAAAAGAATGCTTCTACACTTGCGGGTGGGAATGCAAACTAGTGCAACCTCCTTAGAAGACAGTGTAGCAATTTCTGAAAGAACTAGAAATTGACCTTCCATATGACCCAGCAATCCCCCTATTGGGAATATACCCAGAGGAACTCAAATCATTCTTCAAAAAACATACCTGCATACGCCTGTTTGTTGCAACTTTATTCACAATAGCAAAAACATGGAACCAACCATGCTGCACATCACAACTGGACTGGATTTTTAAAATGTGGTACGTACACACAATGGAATATTATGCAGCCATAAAGAGGGACATACGGACTTTGCAGCAACTTGGATGGATTTAGAGCCGATCATACGCAATGATCTATCACAGAAACAAAGAACAGAGTATCATATGTTCTCACTCATAAGTGGACCTTGAACAATTATAATACTATAAGAAAGGGATTGGCAGTAGTAGGAAACTGTCAGGTGAGGAGGGGTGGCTTTGACAGTTGAGGAAAACTGCTAGGGGAGGGAGGGGCATACCTCATCAACAAGGGGGACTGCATAATCAACGTTTGTATACCTAACCCTGAAATGTACCCCACATCTTTATAATAAAAAAAGAAAAAAGATTCATGATTGTTGTAGAATTATAGAAAATAATCCATCCTGTCTTGGTTTAACGTGCAGTGTACCCAAACAGAAATAAGCCTTGGTAAGACAGAATTACAAAAAGAGAGTTACTTATCTTTTTTTGCCCACTTTGAGTACCAGAATCCTTACTGCAATGATCAGGTTGGATAACCTATGCTATATATATTACATCCACACACATACATATGCATACATACATGTACATATACACCTATGTGCTGCATGTATGACTACTGCATATTTCACAAATTCTAAGAGAGGTTTTTAACCTGGCACTTAATGGAAAAAAGACAAAAGTATGGATTGAAAGGGGCACGTCCTGCCCTCTTAAGTAACCTCACAGTGAACACTGAAGACTATGTCATCTGATAATCAGTCTTCAGTGTTTCACTAAATGGTGATAATCAAGTATTGTGCCTAAGGGAATATTTCTGGCAAAGTCTGAATTGTTTTCTGGGTAACCTAACTTTTGTCCCATACTATACCCCTTGGGGAGTTTGCTTCTTGCTTCAGGATTCTTAATGTTTCCACTTGTATTAAGATTAGTTTTTATTGGAGGCCTTGCTTCCCTCTAGTAATTCTGCAAGATACTGACTAGGCTTGCAGAAAGGTGCAGCTCTGCTCCTTACTCAAGATTACTCTGTCTGTGATTTGAATAACTATAAATTGGAAGTAAGTTTAAAATTTGCTTTCCTAGATTTAATGATTTTAAACAAGTAATTGTTGAATTAACTACAGTATTTGCAAATAGCTGTATAAAGCTCTACTTTCCTAGTACTATACCTTTATTTATTTGACATCACCTTTTACCTAATATTTAAAACTGTTTAAGTGTTGTCTTTTCTTTGTTCATTACTATGTTATGTATCATTATTGAATAATATTTAATAATTTGTTGAATAGCAGTTTGTTTATTGGATAATAATTTGTTGAGTAATGAATATTTGTTACTCAACAAATATTGTGGCAGGTGAGGAGTGCAAAGAGGATTATATGATGAAGTAAATTTAAAAATGTATGAAGTTATGAAACAGTGCTGAATGTGAGCTAACTTTGGAAAGAAATATATAGCATCAGGATTCTGCAGAAGAAAATTGGGATTATGTCATATGATACTTTTAAATCAAATAGCAGAAAAAATCTTTTCATTTGAATGTTATTCTATAGCTTAAACAGAATGCTATTTGGTTTCAGAACCAGAAGGGTTACCTGTTTCTAAAATAATTCCAACATATATCTAGTAAAAGAATTAATATGCCGGACTCGGTGGCTCAGCCTGTAATCCCGTGCCTTTGGGAGGCTGAGGTGAGTGAATTGCCTGAGCCCGCGGGTTCGAGACCCACCTGGGCAGCGAGACCTCATCTCTACAATAAATTTTAAAAAAATCAGCCTGGCGTGGTAGCGCATGCCTGTAATTCCAGCTACTTGGAAGGCTGAGGTGGAAGGATCGCCGGAGCCCAGCAGGTCGAGGCTGCAGTGGCCGGGAGCAGCCACTGCACTCCAGTCTGGGCAACAGAGTGAGACTCCAACTCAAAAAAAATAAATAAAAATTTTTAAAAATTTAAAAAAAGAATTAATACGTGAATATTGGTCCTAGTAATAGCTTGAACTAAATTTTAATTTCCAGTCCATTTTAATAGACAGTTTGGTATCTATTAAAGTTGAGAAATTCATGGAATTTTGCTGTTTGCTATAGAAATGATATATTTTGTTCAGATTTTTAAAGTTAAGCGTGATAGAAACTATTTCATCTTAGTAATTAATATATTTGGTATTTTTTTTAAAAAAAGAATGTCTGACACCATTAAGTTTATTTTATTTGTTTTGAGTTGGAGTCTCACTCCATCACCCAGGCTGGAATGCAGTGGCACGCTCACAGCCACCCCAGCATCGACCTGCTGGGCTCAGGTGATCCTTCCTCCTCAGCCTTCCAACCAGAGGAACCATGCCTGGTTAATTTTTTGATTTATTGTAAAGATGAGGTCTCGCCAAGTTGCCTGGGCTATACTCTAACCCGTGGGCTCAGGCAATCCCCTCACCACGGCCTTAAGTTTATTTTTAAAGCATGTAGCTTATTTGATTTTGTAAATGACCAACTTAAATTTATATAACACTTGATTTATGAATAAGAGAAAAGATAGAAAAAGAATATTTTAAGGAAAGTTAGGTAGGTGTTTATTTTCTGAGTTCTCTCAGTAAAGAAGAAAATAGTAAGTCTTCACCTCTAGAGCTTTCCTGCTTAAAGAAGTCTAGATTCCTAATGAAGAGGGTAAAAAAGAGTTCATGACATTGCTATTAAAATGTTAATCTCTGTTGCAAATTTGTGGCTTAATATCTGGGGGCCTAGAAAGTAGGAATGATTGCTTTTAGAGAATATGTATTCTAATATACCTTACCTCCTTTGATAGTGCAATAGACTATAAACTAACTAAAAAGAAAAATGAGTCATAGCTTTAAATGCTGTGTTAAAAATTAATGCTTAAAGAGAATGAACAGATTAAGAAAAAAGAATTAATTTTGTGGCTCTTGAAATGTGACTAACACTTCTAAAAAACTGAATTTTAAACTTAAATTTAATTTTAACTGATTTAAATTTAAAAATCAGTATTGATTCAGTTATTGGAAAATTTTAAGCATGTCTAGAACAACCTGGGTATGTGAATCTAGTTGAAAAACTGAATGTTTTATGAAATCTAAAAACATAAAATTTCAGATGAAAATTATCTAAATTGAGATGTGTTATAAATATAAAATAAATATAGTTCAAAGACAGTATGATTAAAACATGTAAAATCTCTCAACTATAGTTTTCATATTGATACATATTGATACACTATTGTGGATATAATTGGTTCAAGAAACTATATCATAACAGCCAATTTCACCTTTTAAAAAACTTTTGAAAATATAGCTACCAGTGAGTTTAAAATTACAATTTGCTTCATGTTATGTTTGTCTTGGACCATGATGATTTAAGAAGTTTTTCAAGGACATCATTGGGATTCATTTGATACACAAATATGCATTCTGGCTCAGTGATTAAATCTCATCAAAATCATAGCTTTTTGTCTTTTTCAGTCTGGACACTGTCAGTGATGGTGGTGTTAATAGTCTTACTTTTTTAGGCATTTATTTAATCTAATAGCTAATTCAATATGATTTCTCTTTTTTAAACTTGTAATTATGGGTTTTTATTTTATACTTATTGATGAAAAATACCAATAAATGAAAAAGCATGATTTTAAATATTTATTATGGCTTAGTTAGTATACAATATAAAATATGTAAAGTATTTCAACTTTATCTAGGAAAGTTTATGGCATCTGCTTTCTAATATTTTTTTTTTCATGTTTTCTTTTATCCTCACCTGAAACAAATTGGGCAAAAACCATGGCCAAATGTATAGTGCTTTTTGTTCAGTCAGATATTCCTAATATGTGATAAATGTGACTTTCAATATAATTTTCTCTCATTATTCAACTGTCAATTCCAGGAGGTGATTTCCTCTCCTTTCTGAGAAAGAAGAAGGATGAACTAAAACTCAAACAGTTAGTAAAATTTTCATTAGACGCTGCTTCTGGAATGTTATATCTCGAGAGTAAAAACTGCATACACAGGTAAGGAGACTATTTTTAAAACATTTTTCAGTTTTAGTAATAGAATGCTAAAAAACTGATATATTTTTACAATACAGCAGTAAATTTCTTTCACAAAACATTTTTTGTTGGTTTTTATATTTTGTGTAAAAATTTTCTTTGCTATTTATATAGTTTATAAACAAATATTTGTTTTGCTCTCTAACTTGAGGTAGGTATCTAATTAGACAATGACATGCCTTCTCATTAGAATTTTTTTATTGTAATCATGAGTAACAGTGACATGGAATGTATTATACATTAATAATAGAAGAAACTACAGCCTTATAATCAAATAAGATTGTTTTATGTGTTGCTTATTCTCATTCCAAAGAAATTATGTATAAAGTCATGGGAAAGCATAATAGTGAAAGCAATTCATGATGATTAATTTGGCCAAGGATGAAAAATTTTCACATAATAGTTACTTAAAAGGAGATTTATAGAAAACTTTCTCTGATTATATGTAGTGACATAGTCTTAATGATTTATAGATTATGGTTTTAGTTGCTCATAGATGAAAGTGTTCTTTACTACTATATGCCAATACAACTCAAGAGCTATTACAGAATTCATGCTGGATTCTAAATATGGCTAAATGTATAGAAGTAAAATGGAAAAAAAAAAAAAAAAGATGAAGTAGAGAACTGGGGCAGTTTTTATTTGCCAGAAATAGTACATCGTGCTGTTTGATGTAGAGCAGGTTTCATTGTCAGATTGAGTTCCTGTAAACTTTAAGCTTGTTTCTTACTGAAGTATACTTTTTTCTGAGGTGTCTCATTATGCAGCCTTTGGCTTAACAACCTAGTGAGGTTGTATAATGTATAATTACAGGAAAAACAAATTACCTTTACCGTAACCATACATTTATTTGATCTCAGTGGATATTTTTTACTTAATTCCCCCTCATGCTTGCTTATTATTTATTGTTTTCTGGAACTAAAATTATAACTTATGTTTTTGAAATATGGTTCAATATTTGTACACGTTTTAAAAACATTTCGGTGGAAATACTGTTTTTCTGGTAACAACAACTAAGCCATTTTCATTGTATTTGTGCTTTACTTTCTGTGATTATAGATTAAATCACCTTATAAGAATTGTTTAAAGACTTAAAAAGCATTTGATTTTGGATAAAGATTGCACTATCATTAATTTCATTAGAGTGTTCATTAATTTCATTAGAACACTGTGTTAAAATTAGCCATACAAGGTTTTGCCTTTTATTGGGAGAAAAATCTGCTATTTTGATTGCTGAGGTACTTAGGTGCTTTGAGTATCAAATTCTCCATTCTCTACTGTATTCTCTACTGTATTCTCATTTTGTCTTAGCTTTTTTAAGCCATTAGACCATCTGTGACTTCAAAACATAATAAATACACATTATTAAAATTTTTATTAATTTGTCAGTTACCTCTAATATTTTTTTAATTTCTGGTGCATAGCAGTTAAGGAAATCATTGTTTCAATTTCTTGCTACCTTTGTAGTGATTGCCTCCCTTGAAAATGGATGACTGTGTTTAAGTGGCTACATCATCAGTGTTCAAACCATTTTAGATTATAATGACAGTTAGCTTTTTAAAATTCATTCCTCTGTCTAAATCATAATATTATTTGCTGTAATGTTGTTTTCCCATTTTGCTTTTTAAGAATTTCGTGCATTCACAAAGTTTTGAAAACCAACCCTTGCTTGATCACATACCCTAACAGGTTGTGCATAGTCCTGTACCATTTACCTGTTGGGAAGGTTTCCCAGCTGAACATCTTGAACAATGTCACTGAGCGCAGGTTTGACAAATAGGTTTTAACATTAGTGCCAACTTTTAGTGATTGGTAGTGGCTTTCTGTAGTATGTATTGAGAGGGATTCCAGGATCAGCCACAAAGAGTCCAGTGATCAATTAGTCACGTCTGCCAGAATACTGACAAACATTAACTCACAAGCCTCAAATTCATCATCTTTAGCACAGAATATTTTTGTCTTTATTCTCATAAATACTCTTCTCACTTTTTAAAATATTTGTTATGATTTTGCCTTACTAGCTATTATATAGCAGCCATATAATATTTTTTAAATCACTTACATTAAATTCTTCTAAACTACTGTTTTATTTCCCTTGTTACTATTGAGGGCTAAATGCATTTTGTGATATCTCCAGCCAGTGTTGGTTTTTTTTTTTTTTAATTCCTTTTCAAACTTACATAAATGCTCTTTTAGGTGAATTCATTTTTTTCTTTTCATTTTATTATCTCACAAATGGTATCATATTGATAAAATAAATCATTCTTTGTGTTGAATTTTTATAGTAGTAATTTGTGCTGCAGAATCCAGTCTCTGTTTGCCAGCCTATGGAACTATTTCTGTGGAAGTAGTAGTAATTGCAATAGAATGTTACTTGATTTATAGTTTAAAAATTCATTTAAGACACATTATGTATTTTTTCCTTCTAAGAAATATCAAAGGAAAAAAGGTAGTATTTACTTTAGTGAAAAAAGATTTTTTTCCTCATTGGGAAAAAATTCTACTGAGGTGTTTGAAAAATTAAAATAATGTAAAACATGAATGAAAGTTTCCTTTATGTTTTCAGGTAATAAGCAAATGCACTAAGTCCTATTTTTGACATCTCAAAATATCACTAAAATAAATGCACGTCTATGAATTACAAAGTCTATAGCCAACAAATCAGAACAAAAATTTTAAATATGCTTAAAATTTTATATGAACTTATAAATTTTATCCTGTTCACTAATTAGAGGTCACTGGAACTCAGCAAATGCTTGAAAATATTTCTAATTGTCTCTCCCCAGAATAGTGTCTTTAACTTTTAAGATCTGCATTTTCTTTATTTAGCTTTGTTTTATTGTTTTGACCACTGTGAGAAGAGCAAAATAGTGTTTCATTACAGGAATGCAAGTATGACAGCCATAAAATGGAAACAAGTAATTGCATTAAGAAATGATCTGCCTTTGGAAAATGTTCTTGTTGTAATTTTCATTTAACTTCCAGGAGAGTTCTCTTGCCTCTCTTAAGTTTCTAATTGAAACTGTTTCTGTTTATAGCTTGAGAATTGCTGGACAGTTTGATTTTTGGTTTAGTTTTAATCAATATAATTATTCTATAGGCCAATAGAATATTTCTTTTTTACATATACTTTATACTTATATAACTATTTGAAATACACTGATAAACTTTGTGATATGTGTGCATTCAGTTAAGTGGATTGAAGGTAGACATTATACTAAATGTAAATGGTAATGGCATTTATGGTTTTTTTCCTGATGAATCCTACTACAGGATTTACTTTTATTTGGTTGTATTTCTAAAAGTTGTGCTTGTGCTGTTGCTCTTTGTTAGACATCTATGGAAAGTAAAAAGAGGATAAACTTCTTAATACCATATAATTGTGTGAAAGATCATAACCTATGGGAAGTTTGGAGAACATTTCTTAATTTCATGCTATTTTATGTTATTGTCAATAACAGAAAAGGTGTTTTGTGGAAAGGTTAGGTAGATATTATTTATTTTCCTAATTTTCAACTTTATACTGATTCTGTTCAGGTTTAGTTGTTCTACCACAGTGATTTTTTAAATCATGAAGTAGGCTATCAACTTTACAAATTGAAGTATACCAGACCATATTTATTTTATTTCAGTAGCCGTAGAGGGCACAAATGGTTTTTGGCTGCATGGATGCATTGTTTAGTGGTCAAGGAATCTAGGCTTTAAGTGTACCCACTAGTGCACATTGTACCTAATAGGTGATTTTTCATCCTTCCCCACTCTTTCCACCCTCCTCTTTCTGAACCTCCAATGTCCATTATACCATTCTATATGCTTTTGCAGACCCTTGTTTTAGCTCCCACTTATAAGTTAGAGTGTGTATGCGGTATTTGGTTTTCCATTCCTGTGTTACTTCACTTGAGGTAATGGAGACATTTATTTTATTATTCAGTAAGAGTTTTGTTTATCCATTGAGTAAAAGATATCTGTGGTGCTACACAGATTGGACAGTTGCCTACTCTATGCCACAGAGATAACAAAATGAAAATCATAGTCCCTGCCTTCTGATGGATGTTGTAATAATAATAATAAGCATGCAAAGAGATCATCGATTTTGTGATAATATGTACAAAAATCCTTTGGGAGTAATATCAAGAGAGTCTAATAGGACCTGTCAGTATGGGGATGATGGTAGAAATAATCAGAGAATCCTTTACAGGGCACACTGTCTGAGTGAGAATTGATGGATTGGTGTCTCAATGAATATAAGGAGAAAGAGGAGTCCAGTATGAAGGAAAGTTGAAAGCAAAGTTACAATGCTTTGCATAAAAGAGCATGAGTTAATCGTGGAACTTCAAAGAGTTGAGTATTATCAGAATGGGAAATCCAAAGAAATGGGACTGAGGATCATTCTCACCAAGAACCATGTATACCATTTTATTTGGGTAAACTGGGGAAATAAACATTCATATTATCTTAAGAAAGTTGAAATGCTATGATTTTTTTGACTAGGAAAGAAATGATTTGAACAAAATTTATAGAACTCCCCAAAATGTGTAATCTCATGAAAATGTATAGGTATGGGACCAATTTTATTTTTAAATTTCACTGGGAAAACTAGGAAAGCTAAATTGCCCAGAAGGGAATAATACTACATTTCATTTATATGTTCTAGAAAGATATTGCCTTGTCCAGTGATTTCTGACAAGACTTTACATGTGTAAACTTTTAAAGATACATGTAAAGTGCTGCTTCTATCTCTTTTTGGAAATTCATATTTTTAAAGTAAAATATTTGATATGTTACTGATTATTTACATTTTTCCTGATGAACTTTGAGGATTTTTTCCTGTGGTTTTTTTTACTGCAACTGATTACCTAGCATCTGAGCTCTTCCTAAACTTGGAATGCACTAAAAAATTATTTTTGTCTTTAGTGCTTCTTCATATCACTTAAATGGTAAAACAAAGACCAAAAATAAAAATAGATAAAAGAAAATATTTTCTTTGACGTCTTTGAACCTTTTGTCAGTTCTGTGTCTCATAATCTATCATATACTCAATTGAAGGCACCTTACCCACTTTAAGTAACTGAAGCCCAGAGATATTAAACAAAGGTCATCTAGATAGTGGCAGGGTTACGACCTAGGTCATAGATGTGCTGACTCCCTTCTGACTCATTCCCTGCCATTCCACTGACAGTGTTTTACTCTATCTCGTTCAAGTATTAGTAATCCTAACAGCTGACGTTTAGTGAGGATTTACTGAGTACTAGACACTGTACCAAGTGCTTTAGATGCAATATCCAAGAATATAAGCAAAGGTTGTGATTTTTACTTGTATTTTTCACTGTTGGATTCCAGAAGCCTGGAACAGCGTCTGGCACATAAAGCTGAAGGAATGAGCCCTCATAACAACAGCAGGTACTATTGCTAAGCCCATTTTGTATATGAGGAAACACACAGTTAGGGAGTTGGAGTATCATGCCCAAGATCATATTAAAAGCAATTGTCAGATCCACGATGTGAATCCCAGCACATCTCTGGTTCTAGAACCTGCGCTGCATCTATTCTACTGCCTTGCACAACAAAGGCATCTTCTGATCAAGTAGGAGACTTACTGTTTTCTAATGAACAGTAACTGTTCATTAGAAAACAACCAAAACACCTTGGTATGTCTTTCTCAAATTACAGTTCACAGGTTTCAGCACCCTCTTCTGCTTGTACTCAATTCACGATACGAATCCCAGCACATCTCTGACTCTAGAGACTGCACTGCATCTATTCTACTGCCTTGTACAACAAAGCCATCTTTTGACCAAGTAGGAGACTTTGAGCAAAAGGTCTGTTGGTACTTGGTGTGATGGCTCATCTTATAGTCAACATCTGGACTCTTTATGATCTTGAGTACAAGTAAAAGAGGATGCTGAAACCTGTGAACTTTAATTTTAGAAAGACATACCAAGGTGTTTTTGTTGTTTCTAATGAACAGTTGCTGAAATGCAGTACTATTTTGTTACTGCTTCTCCATTTAATTAGAACTTGAAAATTACTTTTTTTTTCATTTTTTTATATTCTATTGTTTAGATACCCCCTTCTGCTTTATCTGTTAATTTAAAACACAAGATTAGCATATCTCAGTGCAATAATCTCTGGTAGTTGACTAAGCATTTATGACTGATTTTCTTGTTCTAACATTTGATTACAATTTTTGAATATATTAAGTTATATTTTTAGCTTCAAAACTGATTTTGCTACAGTACAGAGAGGAATGCTCAATATTTTTAAATATGTCAAAACTATATGGTCCTTTTTTCAACCTTTTTTTCTAGTATAATTTGGTGCCTGTATATGCAGTATGATTATCATACAGAAGATCACAAGCACATCTTTATAAAAGTAATTTATCCTGCTACTTTATTCACTGTCAAAATTTCCCACCATTAGTTTCACTCATTATAGTTAAGGAATTTTTCCTTAGTCACATGTTTCCAGGAATGAAAAGGAGGCCTTCTCTTATTAGAATCGATTTACATGTTGGCATGGGTTAATGTGCCAGAGGATTTAGCTGCTATCTTAGAAAACAAAAATGAGAGATTTGGGGTAAGGGGTCAGAGGACAGATAACTTTTGATTTATGTTTACTGGTAGGAAAAATGCAGCATATATAAGAGACTGTTCAGGAATTCGGGGTGGTCTAGAGAATAGACTGAAAGTCCTTGAGAGTGAGAGGAGAGGGAAGGAAGGGATTAGGAGGAGGATATTAAAGCTATTTCATGAATTGGTTAGAGCTAGCCATGTCTTATGTTACCTGGAAATGATGAAAGAGAAAATGACTGATGCTTCATGCTCTTTATTATTTGACTTTTTTTCAGTCAATTGTTAAGTATCTTTTGGATTCGGAGTGTCAAAAAAGCGATCTTTAACATTAAACAATTACAAATGATTGGAGTTGCCATTTTTCTTTTAGGGCATATTTGATTACAGGGAACACAAAATGATTAAACTAACTTAAGCAATAGGAGATTTATTATAAGAAATCAGGATTATTTTACAGATCTCAAGGACAGGAAGTTCAACCAGTCTTAGGAGTCCTTGAACCTGGAATCTGGGAAGGAATCAGGAAACAAGATGGTATCTCTTTCTTTTTTTCCTTCTTTGTTCATTTGGACTTTCATTATTTTTTCCTTGATATGTTGCTGCTGGTTTTCCCTTTAGTTCTATATACTACAATCCTCTACCCCATTTGCAAAGGGTTCTCAAATGATATGTAAGTCAGTATAATCTTCCAGGCACAGCATCTATGGCTAATTAGCTAGTCTTTGAGTTCAGATTTCAAATTCTTAGCAGAAAGAATTGATTGACCTAGCTTATATCAGTGTCTACTCCTGCTTTAATCAATAACATAGTTTGGCTGGGAAGAGTGTACAGGGTCACTATTACCTTGTGCTGGAGGAACCAATCTCTGTGTGCAAGGGCATAGTTCTTAGAGGATGGGACAAGTACTAAGCTGGCTCCAAAACTTGGTTATCACAGATATATTAAGTGCTTGTTTGCCAAATACATTCATTACCTCATTTGATCCTCATATTTCTATGAGGTTATCTTCATTTCGCATACTGAGTCACAAAAGAGTAAGTAGTTTTAAGAAAGATCTTGAAATGAACAGCACTGCAGGTCTCATTTGCAATGTTTTACATTTAAATTGGACATATGTTTCCCAAATAAGTTATAGATCTTTACAAAGTTTACTTTGCAAATAGTATCCTTGTTCATAGGCCCATTGTTTTAGAGAGCTAAGTAAAATTAAATATATGCATAAATTATAGAATGTTATATTTTCTCCTTGGGATGGTTGGTTTTATGACTTGTAAATAAGCACAGTTAGTTAATATTTATTAGTTAATTATTATTTATAAGTGAACAAGTTAATTATTTTGTAAGTAAATAGCTTTTTAACAAGTGAATTATTATTATTAAGTGAATAATTATTAAGTGATTTACTTTTTATGCAGGAGAAAGTACTACAAATGTTCTGTGAACATTTTTCAGTGGGCACTTTTCATATAGTAGGAGTTTAGTAGACATCTGATACAATAACAAGTGAATAGATAAATTAATAAGTAAAATAGGTCTAAAGTTTTGAATGGTTGCTATTAGATGACTAAGGATTTTCTAGAACAATATTAAATTATTTCATCTATAAATGTTAATTCTCCATTTTTATTTTCCACTGATTAATTTATTTATAATGCACAAATGGAAAAAGAAATAACTATATCTGAAACAAACCTGTATGCATTATACACACAACACAGAGTTATTTTTCTGTCATGAGTTAGTAAGAAGGCTTTGGAATACTTAGGGCACTTTTAGGGGATTGTTTGAATGTGATCATTCCAGAGTTATCATTTGACATTATCAGTGCTCTTTTCAGAATATCGTCATTCTCCAAGGGTCAGAGAAGGTGACTACTATCCTATTTCAATCCATTTTTCATCTAGCAGTAGTTATTTGTTATGTTGACTCTGTCCTATCTCAGACAGTGGTCAGGGCTTAAGAAGGCAACAGTGATTTATCACATACCAGAAAGTATTCATTTTTAATACTTTGAAATAATTGACAGTAAACAACAGATGTATTATTATGTATTAGAGTGCTCAGGAGGAACGTATTTCATTTGACCCCTTTCTCCTTTATCTGCCCTCTGCCCATTCATTAGTAAATTATGTGGGAATGTGAATGCTATGGCTAGGACAGTCCTAGGGTACTTAAAGTTCCTTACTATTTAAGATAGAGAGCATGTAACCAGTCACTTTCATTCCCAGTGAGTATTATGTCTCCCTTTATTTTTAAAATTCCCATTTGCCTCTTTGAAATTGGGCTTCTATTTACTTACCTAAATTAATGAAGGAATAAAATTAAAATAATTATATCTGCTACTTAAGAGCTTTAAAAATCACAGCAAGACATAATCTTATGGCATGATGCACAAAGAATCTATAAACCTCTTTATAACCAAATGAGAACGTATTTGGCATGTAACTTAAGAATTTGTCCTTTGTAAAATCATGTTGTTTCATATTATAAATTAAGATTTACTTTTTCTTAAATATGTATTATGTGAAGGAAAGAAAATTGTAATTTTTATATCAAATGTATTCTTTAGTACGTATCTCAGTAGAAACATTATTGAGATTTCTATAGTTTTGCTTTTTTGGTATCACATGATCTTACCGATGAAATTTCTGATTTTATTCATAATTTTGAAAGTTTCTCTATGTCCCACAGATTAAATCAATCAAAACAAATGTATTCAGCTGGGCAGAGTATTTCATACTTGAAATCTCCGTGACTCAGGAGGCTGAGATAGGAGGATGCCTTGAGGCCAAGAGTTTGAGATCAGTCCAGGCAACCCACTCCTACAAATAAATTTTTAAAAATTAGCTGCGCTTGGTGGCACACACCTATAGTCCCAGCTACTTGGGAGGCTGAGGCAAGAGGATCTCTTTAATCTACAAGTTCAATGCTACAGTGAACTATGACTCCAGGCATTAGGGGAAGAGACTTAATAAGAAATAAGGATAGGATTCCTGAGGGACTTTTACAGTAGGAAGAAAAAAAAGTAACTTTCATCAGTCTAAGTTGTAAGAGCCACCAACAATTAATGGTATCATTTATTGAATTTCTTTAATGTCATCTTTATTAAAATATAAACTTAATTACCAGAGGACTTTTTAATTAACATTTTGTCATATTTAGCATAACTTTTAGAGGTTTCATTCCCTTCCTTATTCCCTCATTTAATTATTAAAGAATACTTTATCTACTTACTTTGTACTTTGTAAGGACCTGTATCTTGAAATGCAGCCACATGGCGGGTGCTTCATAAATGTTAGTTCAAGTGGTGTCATTAAATATTATGTGTCAGACACATGGTAGATGCTGGGGATAAAATACTTAGCAAATAAGGTTAGGTCTCCAACCCCTGGTGCTTAAAGTCTAATAAACAAAGTAACAGGTATTCATACATGAGAGCATTTAAAAGCGGAACTGACTCCACCATGAGGCGGTGGAAAGTATCCCTGAAGTGGCATTTGAACTGAATGTCAGGAAGAAACTAAGGGGGAGAGAAAGGCATGGAGGTGGGAAAGAGAATGATATTTCAAGGCAATGAAAGGAAGTCAAAGTATAACTGGGTTAAATAATGGCTTGAGATGCTACCAGGGAGGCGGCAAGGACCAAACCCTCTGAGGATAGGCCAGGTTTAGGAGGTTGATCATAACCTGAGCGCAATGGGAAGCGATTGTAGGGTTTGAAGTAGGCAAGATGTGATTCTTGTTGCATGCAGATAACTCTGGCCACAGTATGGAGACCAAACTAAAGGAAGAATAGATACAGAGAAG
This sequence comes from Carlito syrichta, assembly GCF_000164805.1. Taxonomy (NCBI): domain Eukaryota; kingdom Metazoa; phylum Chordata; class Mammalia; order Primates; family Tarsiidae; genus Carlito; species Carlito syrichta. Next base: position 498,411 of record NW_007246553.1, read on the forward strand.
GAAGTTTTCAAAGAAGTTGGTATTAAAACCCATTATACAGGTCTCTGACTTATGCAGTTGGATAATAGGGTTCTGTTCACTCAGGAAACCATAGAAGTGGGGCAGGATTTTTTTGTGTGTGGAGGTGGGGGGATTATGGATAAAATTTATGAGTTTAAAGTTTAATTTGAAACATGTTGAATCTGAAGTATCTGTAAATATTTATTTGAAGCTATTGAGTAGGCAACTTAGTATTAGACCTGGGACTCAGGGGAAAGGTCTGACCTAGAGATAACAATGTGGAAATGATAGAAGCAAAATGAATAATAAATGGATGAGTGAATTAGAGAGACTTTGAGTTAATCAGTGAATCAATGAAATAAATATTTAAGGATAATCAAAGAACGTGGAAGAATATTTCTGAGTTTCTGAACTCTACATATATATTTGAAAACTGACAGTTAATTTTGCCTCTAGATTTTTTAAAGAAGGAGAAAATTTTAAAAGACACTTTTAATTTATGATGGCAATGCCCAATATTTGTCATTTCTGGTACTGTTAATTTAGCTTGACCAAAAAAAAAACAATCCCACTAAAACCTGGAATAATGTTTAATTAATTTATTTGCTTGCTCAAGCAACCACTCTGATTAAGTGATTAAGTCCTTCCTTTAAAATATTAAATTATATTAGCATCGACAGCTTTATAGGACCACAGATAATAATGACAACTGGAAAATGAAAGAGAAAAATATATTTTCATTGTATTCAGAAATTTTTCTAGTTATGTCCAAATAAACTACTAATAGGACAAAGAAATTGTAAAATCAACATGCATGGAAAGAAAACTGTTTCTTTTGGAAAATTTTTTTTAGGGAAGAAAACCAGAAAAGTATGTGAATTTTCCATTTTGAGAGTCTTGCTGTCTGATCATTAGAACTCCTGATAACATTTGAAATAACAGTGAAATATGTGAATAGGAAATACAGCTTGGTACTACTAGCCTCCAGTGTCTAGAATTTAACAATGGCAACAATGTAAGTGTTTCTTGCTTTTCTTTTTCATATCTTAAAGCATGTGTATTGGTTTACCTTAAATGGAGACATTTTCCTAGTTTTTATATAAGAAATAAATTTGAAGATAGAAATAATTGTTTAAAAATATGTATTTATAACCAAAAGACTTTTTCCACCCCTCACCTGTTAAAAGAGGGTTAATACTGCCTACCTCGCTTTCAGTGGTTGGTTGTAAAGTTAAATTAAGAGATATAAAAGTTTTTGAAAAAACTAAATGGCAGCTCAAATTATAATGGTATTAAATTTCTCTCCAGTTGTAGAGAAAGAGGGAGTTAGTTGGACAGCAAGGTATATTAGAAGATGAAAAGAGAACAAAGATGAAGGAATAAATGGGTTAAAGAAGGTACAATTTTAAAGGTTTGAATGGGATCAAAGCAGATGGTGATCATTATTCTATATTAAGAACATAGCCTTTCTGATATCTGTGGTAGCCTCTGTGTATCCATTACAAAGAACCACTGTGGCAACCAAGTGAAGCTGAGGTAAAACTTATTATGACAGCCAGTGCCGGCCATCTCAGTGGGCCATCCCTGGGCTGCTGCTTCAAAGCAGGTTCTGGGAGAGATCACTATGCCTAGAGCTTTTGGGCTGAATATACCTCCTCTTTTATTTTCATATTTCCATTTTCAAGGCTTTATGTACTTAAAAGAAAGAGACTACAACATTGAGAATGTCTTAGCTGATGTATTTGTGCCTTAGTTTTGTCTTTATGAGAAGAAAGAGGATTTAGCTTTTTCCCCCATTATCTTCATTAATCCTGTTTTAAAGTTTGCTTGAGCCCATTTTATGACACATTTGAATACTGCATGAAAAATAAGTTTAACCTAGAAGGGTCAGTGAAGTTTTCAGCAGTGCATGTTTTTGCTTCCTATTCATCATGATGCTGTTAGTCTGTATCACACTGAGAAGAGTGGACAGCCAGTTTTCTGATCTGATGTGTCAGATATACTGCCTCTTCTCAGTGGCATGAAACCTCTCACGTTTTTATAAATATGTATGCCCACTTGATTCATCTGTCTGTCCTGATCTATCTGCCAGTCCAACTGTCTTTCCCAATGCAGGAAAACATGACCATGGTCTAGAATCCCCTAGATTTTGAGAAGAGGTAAGAATAGGCTCTCATCACTGCAGATTCTAGAATCAGCCTGGTGATGCAGAATTAGTACAATGCACATCTTTCACACCCACTCAGTTAACAGTAACAGAATAAGTAACATGAGGGGAGCTTGTTAGGTCGTTACTAGAATGAAAGCTGGCTCTCTTCTGCCTAATCTTGAGCTACACTAGGATCCTGTGCCTACATTCTTCAGGGGGCCTCAGTTAAGCAGAAGGAAAAGATACAGAAAGATGTAGATTACATATGCCTACTGAAATAGGTGTCTTTTTTCACTTTTTAATACTAAGAAGCAAGGAAACATATTAAGAATATTAATTAATAATAATAATTGATATTAAGAATGTTTTAATATCATAGGATGAAAAGTCTGAGAACTACTACTTTTAAACAGTATTTTTTGAAGGAAGTTCTCTTTTCAACTCTTGGGACATCAGAAATTTACTTAAATGTTTCATTCTAAACTCTTCAAGCTCAGTTCTTCTGAAGTTGTTTAAATATTGTTGCTTTATATTAACTGGGCATGGTAGCACGCACCTGTAGTTCCAGCTACTTGGAATGCTGAGACGGAAGGATCGCTAGAGCCCAGCAGGTCGACACTGGAGTGGCCATGAGTGTGCCACTGCACTTCAGCCAGGTTGATGGAGTGAGACTCCAAATCTCTCTCTCTCTCTCTCTCTCTCTCTCTCTATATATATATATATATAGAGAGAGAGAGAGAGAGAGAGAGAGGGAGATATGTAGTCTCACACAATCACCGAGTGTGAAGTGCAGTGGCACACTCATGGCCACTCTAGTGTCGACCTGCTGCGCTCTAGCGAACCTTCCGTCTCAGCATTTCAAGTAGCTGGAACTACAGGTGCGTGCTCCCATGCGCAGTTAATATAAAAGCAACAATATTTAACCAACTTCAGAAGAACTGAGCTTGAAGAGTTTAGAATGAAACATTT
>NW_007246553.1:501548-636113 GCF_000164805.1 Carlito syrichta
AGAAAGATGTAGATTACATATGCCTACTGAAATAGGTGTCTTTTTTCACTTTTTAATACTAAGAAGCAAGGAAACATATTAAGAATATTAATTAATAATAATAATTGATATTAAGAATGTTTTAATATCATAGGATGAAAAGTCTGAGAACTACTACTTTTAAACAGTATTTTTTGAAGGAAGTTCTCTTTTCAACTCTTGGGACATCAGAAATTTACTTAAATGTTTCATTCTAAACTCTTCAAGCTCAGTTCTTCTGAAGTTGTTTAAATATTGTTGCTTTATATTAACTGGGCATGGTAGCACGCACCTGTAGTTCCAGCTACTTGGAATGCTGAGACGGAAGGATCGCTAGAGCCCAGCAGGTCGACACTGGAGTGGCCATGAGTGTGCCACTGCACTTCAGCCAGGTTGATGGAGTGAGACTCCAAATCTCTCTCTCTCTCTCTCTCTCTCTATATATATATATAGAGAGAGAGAGAGGGATCTATATATATAGAGAGAGAAAGAGACAGAGTGTGAGAGAGAGTCGTTTTATATGTACATGCATGAACACAAGCTGGGACTCTCTTGAAGAATAGAAACTTACTTTATTCATGTTGAGATCATATCCCCCTTGCCCAGCACAGTGCCTGGCACATAGCATAACTGAGTAACTCATGCATAAAAGAATTACATGTAGATTAAGAGTTAAGGAATCTTAAATTATTTACAGCACAAATCATGCTTGACCTTTATAAATGCTTACACTTTGATAATGATATCTGGTTTAAAAAGTAAATTTCCTAGTTAGCTCCAAAGAGTATAAACCCAAAACATTATTTAATGTTAAGTAATTTAATATTCAAGAGAAAAGCCATGGGAAATAGATAACAGATGAAACAAGATATAAAAACAGAAAAAAATATATAATTTGTAGCATAAGAATGACTTTTCTAAGATAGTATTGCCCGTGTGCTTTCTAAGTGAGTGTGGTAATGATGATTGGTGCTTAAATGACATTCTTAGAATTGAAAGTCTGTTGGTTCACACAGCGAATTGTATGTAGGCAGTGATGGGTGCTTACTTCCCCACCCACTGTGTTAATGCCCCTCACTCTGATGTACAAGAACTTCTCATAGGATTGATTAATTCCGTTCATCAGCCCTGTCTTTTGTAACTTACCAGGAATGCAAATGGTGATCATGACATACCCAGTACTGAATTTAATATGACTAATTTATTTCCCAGTAGCTATCAATTATTAATTTTTCATTTATCACTTATGAACTGTGCAATACTACAAATATTTGAGTAGGCAGAAGTAAACTTTATTAAAATGATAATATTTAATAAAGATATTAAAGTAAATGGTACTACTTTTCTAATTTTTTATATGCTAATATCAAGACTTCATTGATTGTGAAGCTATCCAGTATGATGCATGCAGGGTTTTAACTCAGAACTTTTGAGGACAATAAATAGATGAGACAAAAATGGTAGAACCCTTGTCTAGAACTTTTTCTTCAGAGCCAAATACTATATTAATTTTTTTAGGTCTTATGCTTTCTACTCAACTCTGCCATTATAGTACAATGAAAGCAACTGTAGAAAATATGTAAACAAAAAAGTATGGCTGTGTTCCAATAAAATTTTATTTACCAAAAAAAAAAAGCAGACTGAATTTGGCTTGTAGGACATGTTTTGCTACCCACCCTCTAAAAGAAAACTAAAAACAGTAAAAGATTATTACATCCCTCTTCTCATCCTATCTCTAAATTTCCTTTGAGACCATGCAAATCCTGCTCTCCACCTCCCCCCATCAGCTTCCTCTCATTCTCTGTGTTCCTGTTATGTGTACTATATCCTGTTAGCTTCTAAAATAAATATCTTGCTTCTCCATTGTTAGCATTTGAGTGTGTGGACTGTTCTGTTTCCTTCTCTCTCTTCGTCCCTCCCTCCCTTCTCTCCTTTCTGCCCTCCCTCCCTCCACCTTCTCAGTTCTTAACAGAGAAGCCATTAGCTACTTGTTAATAATGAATTTATTTTAACTCTTAACTATCATAAGAGATATTATGAAAATAATATTGTAATTTCTCAGTCCCTAACTAGTAGCCATTAAATGCTAATGAAGAGCTTAACATTTTTATTATTAAAATGTATAAATATATAGGACCAAGGACACCACTTAGTCAAAAGATTAGGAAGGCCTGAACTACAGTAGTGATAGAAAAGAGATGTAAAATTACAAACTATTTAGGAAGTAGACTCAGCATGATTATTGATAGACTTGTTGATATTGATGGTGGGTGAAGATGATTCCTAGGTTTCTCAGATCCAAATTGAAACCAGATGTTTTCCAAGTAGTATTACCATGCTTATTAACCAGCCTAGGTAGTTATAAGTGGAAAAGGACTTCCACGGGCATAGCAAAGTAAGTAGCATCTTAACAAATTATGAATACATCTATGAGTCTTTTGAGATGTGTTTTATAGTAATGATTTTCTTATCTTCTGATTATTCAATTTAAAATAATGAAAATAGTTCAAGCTACTTTTAGATATCAATAAAAGTAAGCATCATGTTAGTACTCTGCCAGACAGATTCTGTGTGGGTTTTTTGTTTGTTTGTTTGTTTGGGTGGCAAGAAAGACTCCTCTGTTCTTTTAGAAGGTCAGAATTTTCAACTTCCAATGATTTTGTGGTTTGTGGAATTTTTATTCCTATATTTTGTAGTTAGGTGCTTTCTCTTTGTAATTTAAAAGTATAAAAACACAACTTACACAACTATTACTGTAACTCTTTCCTTTTCTTCTTACTCCACTCTTTTTCTCAAGCCGTGTTGATCTACTGTGCTGTATGAACTGTTTGTTTGAATAGAGAATTCTGTAATGAATTAAAAAGTCAAGGGGTTTTCTATATAAAAGAAGATATGAGATGGAAACTTGCAACCAGAATATAACATGGAATGATGAGCTACCAAAGAAGTCAGATAAAGTGGTCTGAATTGAGGATACATCACTTTCAATAAGCCGGATAAATGAGCTCAAAGGAAGTATGTCTGGGCCCTGTGCTCTCTTGGCTACCTCGTTCTAATGGTAGCATTGTCCTGAAGAGGTCGCCACACTTCCAAAAATGTGTAACCTACGCTAGGAGATGGAAACCTATGAAATGATTTTTGACTGTTTTCTTTACTGATAGATATTGACAGGCAATGTAATAGTACTGATTTTAGATATCAGTTATAAAATAATTATTTTATCTGTAGCCTTGGTTAAGAACTTTGCTTCTGGCCAGGCTCGGTGGTTCAGCCTGTTATCCCAGCACTTTGGAAGGCTGAGGCTAGTGGATTGCCTGAGCCCGAGGGTTCGAGACCAGCCCAGGCAACTTGATGAGACCTTGTCTCTACTATAAATAAAAAATTAGTCAGGCGTGGTGGCGTACACCTGTAGTTCCATCTATTTGGAAGGCTGAAGCAGAAGGATCGCCGGAGCCCAGTATGTCGACGCTGGGTGGCCGTGAGCACTACTACACTCCAGCCTGGGCGTTGGAGTGAGACTCCAACTCAAAAAAAAAAATTGCTTCTTTTGTTTCATGGATTTTCTCTTTTCCCCTTTTTAAGGCGAATGCTCTGTCAGATTATCAAAAACCAAAATAACAGTGTCAATGGATTGCTTTATTTCTGTTTTCATGTATATTTTGACAATGTGTTTATCATCTAAAATGTTAAGAAACGAATCAGTCTTCCAGTTCTAAAGCATACCTGATAAATTAAATGAAATCTGCATCAAGTTATTCATTTAAAATGTTGCTATTTTGCCTAATTCTGAGAAACAAATGGAAATGTACATGTTGTTTGTGCTGATGTCCTTGATTGTAGACTGCCACTGTATTTCAAGATAATTGTTACTGATGCAGACTGTCTTTATACACATAAAACATTTGCATTATGTTTTGCCTTTGGGATGTCACTCTTTGTAAGCAAAGACAAACACATAGTTGGAGTGAAGACAAATGGCATTTTTAAGCATAATTTTTTTCTGTTTCTTTTTGTATGAATGAAAATTATTCAGCAGTAACATATAAGGACTAAAGTGAAGTAAATAATAAAAAATACATCTGTATGTGATTATGCTTTTTAAAAAAGGTCAGTGCAGAAGATGAATGGAATTTCCAAGTTTATGATAAAAGATTTTGCTATTTTCTGGCATTATAAATGTCAGAGCTCTTGGAAGAAAACCTATTGTGAGACAGTTTGTCCAAGCTTTTAGCTTGCCATTTCATCTTTCATATGAGGAGGTTTTAGCATTTTTTAAGGGACTTTGTTGACATTACAGATTCTTTCTTAGTTGTAATATGTTAACTCCATTATGCTCATAATGTTACAGCTCAGAAAGTTATTTTTCCTTCAGATTACATTCTAGAATGGTAAGCCAGAAAGGTGTAATGGTCTTTACTGTTAAATGTTGAATCTTTTTCCCTGTACATTGGATGAGATCATTGTATGAGATCCTGTGTGTCAGGAGTGTTATTATCTTACAAAATAATGATTCATACATATTAATTCTGTATACCCTAAAAATGCACCATTTTGTGTCAAACAGGGCAATATTAAGCTCTTTTAAACCATATGAATTGTGGTATACATCCACAATTTTTTTAGAAGATTGTGTCATTCTTAGGTAAAATAAGTTTCCCGGAAATAAGATTTTAGATGTCTAAGACTTTGTAATAATTAGCTGTATATTATTCTGATGTCTTCCCTAGATAGTGAAGTTTGATGGTAGTTCTACCTCTCATCTACTTATCAATGGGCTTTTCATGAGGTAGTAATATACCAAAAGTTTATTGACTAAATGACAGCACGTTGATGTAAATAATGTAATGTGTATATGGTGAACTATACAAATAGCTATTGTTATTAATTTAATTGTATAGGATCAAACCTAGAAGCTAATTGGTTAAAATAAAAATAGAAAATCAAAGTATTATATATACTTTCTGGGTTATATATTTAGCCTAATATACACAAGCGTGGCTGAAATAGTTCTTATAACCATGAAAAATATGCGTTAAATATTTTTTCCATATTTTCTTCACTTAATAGCATTGCATTCATATTTGCTTTCAAACTAAAAGCCAAGTAATCATTTTGTAGTCTGTGTCAGACTTAAATTTAATTCAAAGATCAGTAACAGCTAGGCGAAAGAAGGTGAGTTTACATTTTCATCACTGCTCCTTTTAGCTAGAGAACATTTTAGCCTGTTATTGAACATCTCAGACAGTATCTGGTTAGACTTGAGGGCTTCTGTTAACTGTGATAAGGCAGAAAATATATGGCAGTAATAGTGGGAAACTGCCAGGGGAAGAGGGGGCACACGTCATGAATAAAGGTACCTGATCTCAAACCAGGTGAAGTGGGAACCAAAGAGAAGCCCAAACTTTGTCTGTACAATGACCATTTGTATACCTAACCCTGAATTGTACCCCACATCTTTAAAAAAAAATTTAACAAATAAATAAAAGAAAAAACTAGGTGCTTGGAAGTTTCCTTTATCCTGGTTATTATAATCAATTGGTAGGCTTTCAGAAACTAACTGCAGTGAGAAATTATTAGTAATATTTTTCATTCCATGGTTTTTGCTTACACTAGTTGTTCACAAGGAGTATGAACACTTTGTGTACTAGTGAGATGGAAGAAGTTTCTCATTAAACCCTTTTGTAAATTGCCCCAAATGACTTTGTGGATCTTTCTCCTTTCCTCCATATTCAGAAAGACATCAGTTGTTCTTGAAAACATAACACCTGCCAACTAGAAGATGTGTTAAAAGAAAAACATACTTGTTAATGGTTTTCTTTGCTACATTCCCTCATGGACAGCAGCCTTAAATCAGGATCTCAAAACTGTGACTCTGAGCCAGTTACTTAACTTATAGAAGAAAATCATTTAACAGGAAGAAAATACAAGATTAGAAGCATGAGTGTTCATTTTAAGATAAAAGTGACTGCTAATCAGTAGGAAAAGTCTTAAAGCAAATGATTTTTTTTGTTTATTTCACTAAAATTTCTGTTCTCAAGATCCTAATATCCTAGGAAATAAAGATTTAGAATTGTTGTTTGTACTTTCCTTATATATACACACTTTAGAACACTTATGTAGTGGGTTCACATGTTTTGTGAACTATTGTTTGGATAATTATATGACCATAAAATAATAATCACTATGAAAATTAATTGTGATTTAAGTACTGTATTGGTTTATATAAATGGTCTTACATAAATAAGCTTACTAAATATTTCTTAGATGTGCATTATGTTCAAATCTGTAAATATCTGTAAGTTCACTATCTCCTTCTACCACCGTCAGATTGTTTAAATAACATCATTTCAGACCATTTTCTCCTCCCCAAAGTCATGCATAGCACAGTTTATAAAATCAAGATAATAATAGCACTTATAGAAGATTAGTAAAAATTAAATGTAAAGTGCTTAGAGCATTTTAATCACTCCATAAATATGAGCTGGTCTTAATAGTAGTATTAGTATTGTTTCTGAAGTGTTAAAGTAAGAGAACTGGATTTTTTTCCTCTCTTCGTATACTTCTTCTAAAAACCTGGTATTCTCAAGTGTAAATCATCTCACAGAAGACTGTGTTACTGAGAGGTAGGAATTTTAGAATAACAACATTCTAAGTTTGTTCTTAATATCCTTTTTCCTAAATTGCAAATTCTTTTTAGGCATCACTGACTTCTTCAGGACTCCTCATTCTTCTGTCTTGTCAGGAAGGATGAAACAGTGAAGACTGAGACTGCTTCATTTCATTTCTTAGTGCTCAGAACCTTTACCTATGTAGCTGTTGTTTCTTTTCTGATACAACCAGTATTTGGCTGACTTCCAGAAATCATACTTTCAATCAAACTCCCTGATCTTTATTGGATTATCTATAGATAACTATAGTTATGTGCTTGGAAATAATTGTAGCTCTTACCTTTAAACACAGAAAAATACCACCAAACATTCACAGTGTGGCCTGGGATCACTGCTTAGGTCCAAAGTGCACTTTCCTTCCCCCTTCCTTGTGTTCATCTATTCCCTTAGCTCCATTTTAAGTGTGCATGGAGGTAAGTAACTTTTGGGTTGCATGCTTGCTATATCTTTAAGCACTCTAGCCCCTGTTCTTCTTGGAAGGGCTTAAGGAACAGGAGCTTTCTCCTCTCTGTGTTTACCTATTCACCTTATCCATTATATATGGAGTCACTACACAGGTACTTGGGGGAAAAAAGGAGTTTGGGATCTTGATTTCAGGGATGTGCCAGTCAAAACCCAAGCATGAATACCAGAAAAATGTAAGTCAAAAAGATGATTTTTAATTTTCAGTGAAGGGATGGAATAATGAATACAAATTTATGATACTGTCTGTCACAGGTATGAACTTATAATGAATAGAGGCAAACCCTCTAAAACCTAATCTCTGCTTCCTTTCATGTACTTACTGGATTGCTTAGGGCCATGTATCATACTAAGTACTGGCTATATTGGTCCTTGTCATTATATAGCTTATACTCAGATTGGAGAGGCAGATAAAAAGTATATAAAGGAACAAATAATCAGGTATGCGTTAGTTGTGATAAATGCTGTGATGGTAGCAAACAGGAGGCAGTAATGAGAATAAACTCTGTGGAAGAGGGCTGGGGAAATCTACTTGCATAGGGAGTCAAGAAAGACTTCTGAGGGGTCTTCCTTTTTTTGAGTATTGCAGGAGTTAGAGATATGAAGATTGGGGAGAACAGGTTTCCAAGCTCTGTTTGAAGGGTTACTGGAGGTTCACCAGCCAACATAAAAGGTTATGATAGCCTCTATCTTAGCCTTTCAGGAAATTACATACTTCCAATACACAGAAACCTAACTGCTGCATTCCTGTATTGGGGGAGTTCCAATACTGTTTCTCATGTTATATGTACTTGCATCTAATCATGGATTGCCTTTCAATATAGAGTCACTTTGGGGCAACAAGAGAGCTTTGTCGCATATCTGTATTGAATACAATACAGATGATATACAAAAATCCAAATATAAATTATTGTAAAGCTGGGGTTCATCTATATTACTATTTCATTAGAGCACATAATGAGTTGATAATATGTTTGTTTGTGTGTAGTATGTATCTATATTACCTAAAATAAGTATAAATTATTAATGTTAGTTCATACAAAGCAGGCTTCAGCTGTTTACATTTTATTTTTTAAGATTATTTTTAACAAAATATTACTAATTAATTATATTAGGAGTCATTAAAAAGTGAAAATATCCTTCTTGTTTTTATATTAATTTAAATTTAATTTTTACATTTTTTAGGGACCTAGAATTAAATTAAACTTTTACATTCTTATAGGGACTTAGAATCAGCCATGCTTTCAGAAGTAGACCCCTGAAAGCAATGCATATGTTCTCTAATTAAAAATTGTTATCTTTGATAATAATATTTAAATTCTGGCCGGGCATGTTGGCTCACACCTGTATTCCCAGCACTTTGGGAAGCCAAGGCAAGAGGATCGCTTAAGGCCAGAAGTTTGAGAACAGCCTGGGCAACAAAACAAGACCCTGTATCTACAAACAAATTTAAAAAGTTAGCCAAGCATGGTGGCATGTGCCTGTAGTCCCAGCTAACCAGAGGCTAAAGCAGGAGGATTACTTGAGCCCAGGAGCTCGAGGCTGTGGTAAGCCATGATCAGCCCGGGTGGCAGCGTGAAACCTTGTCGCAAAAAAATAAAAATAATAATTTCTAATTTATGTTTTTGCTAATTTTTTCCTCCTCTTCTCATTTTCAACTATTGGTCTTTACCTGTGGTATACATAAGCTAACAAATGTCATGTTAGAGTCATTCGTTATTCTTTGAATGACTAATTTGCTACTGTGTATAAGGAGCTACATTACATGCTGAAAGTACAGATACTAAAATAATTCAAATGATTGCTTTTTTCCCCCTGAGTATTCTGAGTATATACTAATGTCAAGTGACTTTAAAACAAGGATTGTTCATACATTTGTGGTTGCTATAAATTATTAATCACTCTGTATGTCATTATGTCATGAAGGGTTGTTGCTGACAGGAAGAAATGACACTGTTTATACAGACCAACCATGTTATCTCTTTTTTTGACAATACTTTTCATCCATCTGTGATTTTAACTTTTCCCAGTTTTACTGAAAACTGTAAATCTATAATTGTATAAGCCTTTGCATTCGCATTTAAATTGATATATATATATATATATATATAGTCCTTGCTAGGATAAACTTAACCTTCAATATTGTAGCTGCTAGGCCACTTTTATATTTCACATATATATATTATATATTTATATTTTATATATATATATATTTTTTTTTTTAGCCTCTCCTTCCTCACCCAATTATTGATCACACAAATCTTTGTTATACCTTTGTGAGATATACAAGGTTCTTTTCTTGAGAGAAATACTGAGAACTATTTATTAATCATGAAATAGTATTATTTAAGTTCCCTCAAAGTACATTTTTACATGTGATCATAAATTTTGTCATATTATAAATATTTCTGACTACTTTCAGTGGTCAGTTTGGGATATAAAATAACAGTCATCTAAATGAAGCATTCACAACAAACACTTTTAATATCAGTATGTGATTTTAGATTGCTGCCTTGCATCTCATTGAAAACATCATGATATTTCTAATTTATATTTGGGAGTTACCAAATGAAAATCTGGAAAAAAGTGATTAGGATAGTTTGTCATCATTTTGGTATTTGCTTTCCTATAGCACACACTTCATCATGTGTTTAGGCTCCAGTGTAGCAATGCAGAGTGGGGATTATAAGTGTTTATATGACCACACTAATATTCCACAGTACCCACAGGTTAATCAGGCATGAATTTCTAGAGTATGAAGGTATTAATGTTCTTAAAAAATAAATTCACATATGCATATTTAAATAGGTTGTAATTACTACCTTAACATATGGAGCATACATTTAATATATTTTCTGTTAAAATCTAAGTGAAGTTTTGGTCTGAAAACTTAACAAAACGATTCTAAATTATGTGTGGAAAAATAGATATTCCACAAAAATGGAAAAAACATTGTAAAACAGAGGGATCAAGAACTTTCCTGTTTACACGTTAAAACATTTTATAAAGCTGTAATAATTAAAACCATAATGTGTAGAAGTAGATGCCTGCAAAAATATTGGTGGAAATAGAGTACATTGTCAAGAGATAGACTAAGATATAGATAAAGACTTAGAATACAGTGAAAGTGATATTTTAAATCAGTGGGAAAACAATTATTTTAACAAATGGCATTGGAACAATTATCTAACTACTGGTGGTATGATAGAGGTGGGGGCAAAGGAATTGTCAGACACTCATACTCAAAATAAATAACAAAATAAATTACAGATAGAGAATTTTTTTTTTTTTTTTTTTTTTTTTTGAGTTGGAGTTTCACTCCGTTGCCCAGACTGGAGTGCAGTGGCCGATAGAGAATCTTAATAAATGATTCCACTTTTTAAATAGTTTGTTCAGTTTGAATAATAATTATTGGAAAATATTGAAAACTTGTTACAATTTAAAATTTTAATGCCACAAAATGTACCTTGATAGTCTCATTAATTCTTCTGAAACTTTTTGTATCTGTATATCCTTATTTATTTTTACTTGTCGGTATAATCCTAAAATGGTATATTAAAATTTTCTATTTTATAGTAATTTTTTCAAGACATCCTTGAATTTCCAAGACTCTTTGACTCTTTGTTATTTCATTGCTATGTATTTTCATATAACAATCAACCAGCAGCTGTTAAATGATGATCTAGAAATGAAGGAAAGGGTTTTGAAATATAGCTGAAAACTATAGTTTAATATTCTGTAAAGCACAAAATAAAGAGCTCTTACAAAACCAAAAAGCAAATAGAAAAATGAGCAAAAAGACATGAACAGGTTAGTTAATTTTCTTTAAATATTTAGAAATAAAAATATGCACATTTAGGACAATAGCATACCATTTTCTACTTAGCCAATTGGTGAAGGTTTTAAAAATACTTAATTCCCATTATTAGTTAATACATACTCTTATATACTCTTGGAAAATGTGTAAATTGATATAAGTTTATTGGATTGAAATTCAAATATAGTAAACATCTTTTAAAATGTATGCCTTTTTACACAGCAATTCAACTCTTAAGAATTTACTTCAAGGCAGTAATCAAATAAGGTATCTAATATATGTTTTTATTTGTCCATTGAATCGTTGCTTATAATGGCAAATTTGGAAACATTCTACATCTCAGCAAATATGGGATTCTACTTTTACTATAAGAGAAATAATCACAGTATCAAATAACAAGTATAGTATGATTTGATTTTTATAAAACAAAGTTATATTTCCATATTTATGCATAAATAATTTAGAAGAACAATGTATTAATTGTTGGTAGAATTTTTTATATATATATTTATGTCTGTTTTCAAAATGATTTAAAGTAGACATATCTTCATAATAAAAACAAATCATCTCCATTAAAAAAAATAATTTAGAAAATGATTAAAAATTTTACATCATAGTAAATATCTCATTTAAAATATATCTGCATAATATGACATTTGGTATTTAATATGAGAATTATATAATATTTTCTGAGTTTTAATTGTTTTTTTCATATTTTGGTGCTTAAAAGAAATCAAATTTCCCTTGAGAAGGCTTTTCTATATTCCTTTCTCCCGTGTACTACACTGCCATAGCTTTTATCAAAGATACCATAGTGTAGTCCTCTGTTAATTAATCTGTATCATCTGTTAGATGTGTCTAATAGATATGTAATATGAACCACATATGTAATTTATATTTTTTAGTAGCCACATTAAAAATATAAAAGAAACAAATAAAATGAATTTTGATAATATGTTTTAATTCAATACAGGTATATGAAAAATTTATCATTTTAACATATAATTAGTATGAAATGTTAATAAGGCATTTTACATTCTTTTATCATACAAATTTTCAAACTCCAGCATGTATTTTTTACTTATACATGTTGCTGTTTGGACTAGCCATGTTTCCAATGTTGACTAATCACACATGGCTAGTGGCTGCCATACTGAACAGCACAACATTAGACCGTAAGCTCTCTGAGGACCAGGGAATCTTTTTCACTCTACATCTCCAGTGCCTAAATAGTGCTTGGGCTTTAATAAACACTTTTTAATATTTGAATCTGCTTCCCAAACAGAGTTTTTTTGTTATTCCTAACTCTATAGCATCACTTGCTGTTGTACTTTTTGTTTACATGCCTGTCTCCTGCATTACACTATGTGCTCCTCAAGAGAGTAATCATGTTTTATTCAGCTTTATATCTGTGACATAGAAGATACTCAATGTATGTTTGTTGGAAGGATGTCTGGGAAGGAAAGAGAGACTAATTTAATTTTTTACTTTACAGAAGTTTTTCTGATAAACCAGCTCTTGAACTATTTCACATTAAATCTCCTAAGTTCAAATTTCTAGGATTATTTAGCATTTAGTAATAAAAACCTAAAGACCTTGACTGTTCATTTAGACTAAGCCATCAAAAATGGTTGATTGCTGGTTTTCTTTTTCTTTTTAAATCTCTCTAAGGTCAGAGATTCAGCACCCTACTTTAATATAACCTTGTTCTGTGTTGAATAAATTTACGGCTACAGAGTTCTTCCCTGTCAATCTTAATAATCCCTTGCTGTAACTTAAGACTTGTCCCTGTGATCTTCAGTGAGGACAGACAACAGTTGGTTAGGATTAATCATATAGTGAGCTTTAACATTAGTAATATCACTATGTTTTCCTTAAACTTTATTTGTCCAAAGAATAGAAAGCTGATGTTTACCATTTACATCGTGGGATATTTTAAATTTTTTAACAGAAAATATGAGATTAAATAATGTATTTTTTTATTGAGTTTGTGAGGTATTTCCCCCCCACCACATAACTCATGTTATAAACAACACTAGTAAGTACTTTCAGTCTGTTGGTAATAAATAACTGAGCAGCCATCATACGCCAGTATGGTTTTTATTGCTGAAAGCAGGAAATGATCTATATTTGTTTTCTTATATGCCCTTAGCTGAGAGTTTTATTTTAGGTCACGGGCCTAGGAATTATTATTGAACTATGTTAGCTCATGCATATTGCTTGTTGGAGTAGCCAGACATGTAAATTAAAACAGTTTTGTTGTCAGACAGATCAAGTTCAAATACTTGTCTGGCATCTTCTAAATCTCATCCATATGTTACCCACCTCGTGAAATTGTTGCAAGAACTACCTGAGATGAATGTGTCTAAAATATGTGTTCATAGTAAATATGCAGTAATCAATTACTGTTATTATCATTAACATTATTATTGTTTTCTTCTCTGAAGAAACAACCTAACATTCTGTTGTTAATATTGGGAACCAAATGCTAGGTGTCTTCAGAAACTTAGAAATTATCCAAGATCCAAAAATAAAAACAAAACAGGCACATACCACATGTGATCTTTTGGGCCATGATTGCTCAGTCTTTTCCCTTAGAAAAGATATAACAAGTTGAGAAAATTTCTGAAAAAGGGGGAAACTAAAATTAAAATATAGCTGAGGCATTAAGTTTATTTATTCAGAAAAGCATGTATTTATTTATTTATGTAATCTATTGAGTTCTTACTGTGTAGCAGAAGCTATTCTAGGAACTTGAGATACATCAGTGAACAAACAAAAATGCCTTCCCTACATCTTTCCAGTGAAATTCATACTTTTTACCTTAACCCCAGCAGGCTTTGTTATGAGGCCAAGAGGTAAGAAGAGTATGCTAGAAACAGGTGGAGCCAAGGAAGAGAGGTCAATTCTACTTCAACTGTTAAAAGGCCAGCTCCCAAGAGGGGAGAACAACAGACCAAAATCCAGTCCCAATGTCTGAAGAAACAAGTGCCCTTAAATCCAATCCAGGTTGATGTTGACTTCGAAGAGGTGTCAGTCAGTCTACGGAGAATGCCAGTAATGATCTCTAGGTGGCTTGTACTTGTTGAAAAAGAATGATGACAATTTGGAAGATAGCCCAGGTAGCAGCATCTGGTGAAAGGGAGCTGTCAAGTCATTTGAGCCCAGTACAACTGATAGACGTCAAGGATACTTCAGGCTTCTCTTAGGGAACTGACACAAACTAAGAACAGAGACTGCATGTACAGTGGTTGAAGACAGCTGTGGGCAGATAGAAGGGGCATTGTGTGGAGGGAAACCTGTTGCATGAGTAGCCACAGCATGTGTACTCATATGTAATATCCAAAATGGTTTCTGTCTAACACATATGAATTATTGCAGAAGATGTTCACAATTTTTAAGTTGGAATTTTTCATACGGTAACTTTCAGTTTTATTGGAAAGAAAATATTAATGTGTTCTTGGGATAAGAGTTCTCTAGCTTGAAAAAGTGCATATCATAAATTGATAAGTTTGAGATTGACTGTAAGAGAGGATTCAGGCAATAATTGCCTGGCTTTCATTTCAGAGAGGGTTCCTCTTAGTAAGAAAAAACTCTATCATGAAGATTTGCAAACAATGCTAGAAAATTTGATAGTGTGATTTACAGAAAAACAAAAAAGTTGTGTCTTAACTATTAAAATTCATCCTGCAGCAGCAGCAAAAACAAGTGAAATAACAGCCAAACTCATTTTGCTAGCTGTTTCAAGACTTACTTATTTGTAAATACTTGCAAGTGATAATAGTTTGGTGAATTTGACTGATTTACAAGAAAATTTAGCAAAGAGTAATAAAGACAACATTTAAAAAATAGTTGTTTATTTGAAACAGTTTTAAATAGCAGAAATTATAGCTGAGGCTGCATAATTATCAAGGTCTTAAAAACAGTTATTAATATCTCTGTGAGATAAAAATGAAAGCACATGTTATCTTCATTGACCATTGAAAAATTGAAACAAGGCCTTATCAAGAAAAATTGTTGTAATCTGTGTCTTCTCCATTTGCCTGATGATTGTTTCCTAGATTCAGATTTATGTAACAAAACTATATTCTGATATTTCCTGTAAGTCAACCAATATCTCTTTAGTGTCTGCTGTTTCCAGCACTCTTGTAAAGACTGTAAACAAAATCTAGTCTAAAAGATTACATCAAATGTAGTTGATAGTCATTGTGAAAACTGCATCTTAATTCTCTTTGTTTTTAAAGACTAGTATTTTAATCATAGGTATAATTTTTTTACCCCTGATTAATAACTGAATCCTTAATTAATAATGATAGCTAAAAGGTTTGACAAAGACATCGGGATTAGTTTTTCTCTTTTCCTAAGTTGTTTTGATAAATAAATATTTTTTTCTATTTTTAAAGAAGTACATCAGCTCATGAGTAGCTCATTTCTCTCATTTGAAAGGATAAAATGTTTCCCATGAGGATTTTGTTATTTTATGAAGTTGAAGCATGAAAAAGTAGATGATTATTCTAAATACTCCATTGTGTTGGTATAATATTAAAACCTCAAATACAAAGGAAAAAGTTTCCATATTGTGTAATATTTCATGACTTGATTAGTCCACAGTGCTTTAAAAACTAAGCAGAGAATAATAAGTAGCCCAAATAGTCAGTGTTACAGTTTTATTTTAAAAAAATTTTTTAAAGGGTCCATACACAGTGGCTCATTCCTATGATCCTAGCTAGCACTTTGGGAGACTGAGGTGAGTGGATTGTTTGAGTCCAGGAGTTCAAAACCAGCATGAGCAACATAGCAAAGCCTTGTCTTTACAAAAAATGTAAGAATTAACCATGTTTGGTGGCACACGCCTGTGGTACCAGCAACTCAAGATGCTGAGGTAGAAAACTTGCCTGGGGCCAGGAGATTGAGGCTGATCGTCATGATTATGCCACTGCACTCTAACCTGGGCCACAGAGTGAGACCCCAACTCAAAAAAACTTTTTTTTAAATTTTAAATTTAAAAAAGGTAGCCACATTCAAAGTTTTAAAATAAATTTAATTCTTTTTATAGTATTTATCACAATTAAGTGAGTACAGTAGAAATGTGACACCGAGAGAGGTTTTTCAATCTTAAAGGCTTTTTCTGTCATCTGTTAAAAATTATTTTTAAATGACATGTTGATATGGTTATATTCCTTCTTTCCACCCCAGCTGCATATAAGCCTGTCTCGGGGTGGGGGGGGGGGATCTGTCTCAAACAAATAATTCAAGTTAGATTTTGTTCTTTTCAATTTGAGAGTTGACTCCCATGCAGATTTAATGTTGGCAATTGGTTGGCTAGTACAACCAGATAGTTACTGATATTGCTTCTTTAAGAGTACTTCAACTGGGGACTCTGCTCACCACTAGAGATACCGAAGAGAAAGACATACAGTCTTTGCCCTGGAGGATTTCACAGTCTACACAGGAAGGAGGTACAACATGTATTGCATCATTGAAACAAGTACAGTGACATTATAAAAGTATGTTCTCAGAAACAGGATTAATATACAGGAAAAATGATTCACTTTGCCAGGGGATAACAAGGATAGCTTCATGTGGAACGTGGCTAAGGGAAAGAGCCTTAATGTCCAAATGGATCGTCACCAGCAATCTTTAAACAGCAAATGTTTCTCCCATGAGATAGTGAATTTTATTATTATTATTTTTTTATTTTTTTTGAGTTGGAGTCTCACTCCGTCGCCCAGACTGGAGTGCAGCGGCTGCTCCCGGCCATCGCAACCTCGACCTGCCAGGCTCCGGCGATTCTTCCGCCTCAGCCTTCCAAGTAGCTGGAACTACAGGCGTGTGCTACCACACCCAGCTGATTTTTTTTATTTATTGTAGAGATGAGGTCTCGCCAAGTTGCTCAGGCAGTCCACTCACCTCAGCCTCCCAAAGAGCTGGGATTACAGGCTGAGCCACCGAGCCCGGCTGAGATAGTGAATTTTATAAGGGTAGAAACCATATATGTATATTTTGTTCACTAGTTCTTTAGAACCTAGTATAATAGTCAGTGGTCAGGAAAATATTGCTGAATGAACCAAGTGAAGACACCAGGCAGAAAGGTAGATGTTATGTTAGATGTTCTACGTTAGAATGTTCAAGAATGATGTTTTGTTGGTTCCCTCGGAGTACAAAGTCAAGACAGGCAGGGAAATGGTTGGAGGTTTAGCTGGGAAGAGGATGATAATGATAGGTAACATTTATGTAGCACTTACTGTACTATGCACTGTTTTAAGTACCTTATGTATATTCATTCACTTAATCTTCACAAAATCCTGGAAGCATTTATGTATTATTATTAGCACTCCATTTTTACAAATGAGGAAACTGAGGCACAAAGAGTATAAATTATTTGCCCCAAATCGTATAGCTAATTAGGGTAGATCTAACATTTGAGCCCAGGAAAACTGACTCCACATTTACACTCCTAATAGTATGGGGCTTTTTGTATTCATTGAGATATACATAATAGCCATTTTTATCAGGAAAAAAAGTGGCTAAATATTGGTGACTTCAAATGGTTCAATCTAATGTCATGCAGAAGAATTTGGATATTTTAATTATAGCTGGAACTCTTGAAGGAATTTGAACAAGGGAAACAAGATGAGTTTTAGTTTGGGCAATAAACTAGAGACTTCCTAACTACCTATAGATAAGGACACAATGTTCTCCAGAATTATCCAGGCCTCTCCTACTCTAGCCCTGACTTATTCCTATTCCTTTTTAAATTGACCTGATTTCTCATCCTTTGGCCTCATTCCTTTGATTTCAGCTGTCCCATGGACTTTGGCCAACACTCCATTTCTGTCTCTGGTGATTTCTGCTACTACAAGGAGAAATTTTAATAACCACACTTGAAAATGGAAAAGAAAGTGAAGTAACCCTTTGTCAACCTTCCCTGTATAACCTTCTTCCTTCTGCTTGTCCTGGGCCATCCCAGGTCTACCCATAAAGCATATTGATATAGGATATATCTCCAAGCACAAGATACTTTTTTAAAGTTAGAATACATATATTGAAAATAGTGTTTTAATGAGGTCTTTTCTGGTTTTATGTTTTAGAAATGTCTCTAAGTATGAGTAGCACATACATACTACATAAAAGTAATTTTGGAATGTTCCTCACAGTTATTCTCTAAGCCATTCTCTTTAGAAAGACAATGTTGAGAATAATGATAGAAATCACATTTATTTAGCTAGTTATAGCTTCCTCATTATTTTCACTTACAGATTCTCATTTGATCATCACAATAGCTAAGCAAGGTAATTATCACCATTTTGTAGGTGAAAGAACAGAGTTTTAATGAAGAGGCATATGTTTTCAGAAGTTTAATCTTGGCTTTCCACCTTCAGATGTAATCTTTTTTTCACTATAATGCAAAACCCATCCATGTTTAAAAGTTTTATAAATCAAAATTTTATAACTACTGGATAATACTGGAAAAATATGAGTCTCTAATCCAGACCTTCACTCAGTTACTTCTTTGGCATTTATATAAACCAAGTAACCTCTCAAACCTGTGATAATTACTCAGGTAATTTTTCATGTAGTATTTTTTATGGTCTTAAAAGTAATTTAGATACCATCCATATGAAGCAAAGTAGCCTTATTCTAATTTAACATTCAGATAAAATAGGCTGTACAGCTTGTCTGCATTCTAATCTAATGCTGTAACTTAAAATAGCGCTTCTCAAAGTTTCTTCATTTCTTTGAGAGGAAATCTTTTTTTAAGTGTGTCTTACTGATAATAGTGGCTTTTGCCGGACTCAGTGGCTCAGCCTGTAATCCCGCACCTTTGGGAGACTGAGGTGAGTGGATTGCCTGAGCCTGCGGGTTCAAGACCCGCCTGGGCAGTGAGACCTCATCTCTAAATAAAAATCAAAAAATCAGCCAGGCGTGGTAGCACATGCCTGTAATTCCGGCTACTCGGAAGGCTGAGGTGGAAGGATCGCTGGAGCCCAGCAGGCGAGGCTGCGGTGGCCGGAAGCGGCCACTGCACTCCAGTCTGGGTGACCGAATGAGACTCCAACTCAAAAAAAAAAAAAAAAATAGTGGCTTTTATAAACTGATTACCTAATTTCTTCAGTTAGTATCTTACTAGGCTTTGTGAAGGTAGAGGGAGATAAAGAAGGACACCTCCAACCTAGTAAGTCATGAAGAGATGACTCCTACTTGAAGGCTTCACCCATGGTTCCCAGAAGAAGTAAAGGGGATGCACCAGAGGCTGCTCTGTGTCTTCCTCAACTGTGCGCCAGTCAGTGTGCCCATGTACCGAGCAGTCAGTGACATTGTATAGTTCTACCATGTTTGTTCCTGGTCATCTTTCTTGACAAGACTCTTTTTCTCTGTTCAGATATCTCTAAAGCTTTTGCTAAGGCACTCACCTTGGTCTGGCTTTTAGGAACTTAGGGAAATGTATAAGGTAGGGCTAGACTA
Source organism: Carlito syrichta (assembly GCF_000164805.1). Classification (NCBI taxonomy): domain Eukaryota; kingdom Metazoa; phylum Chordata; class Mammalia; order Primates; family Tarsiidae; genus Carlito; species Carlito syrichta. The sequence goes on from NW_007246553.1 coordinate 520,980, forward strand.
GCTTCCAATTTGAGAACAGAGCCCTGAGGATAACCAAAGACAACTTCCAAGGTGAAATCTAGCTCACAAATTACAAAGCCTCCCATCCACAGGTACCAGAAGGAGAAAGAACTCACATCTGATAAAAAGGACCCACAAACAGAAAGATGGGCAGTGACATGGTCGTAACAGGCTGAACAAGACGAAAGACCCATCAAAGATGAGCACCATTTTTTTAATACCCCTGTGGTTTCAACCTTGTGAAGAAAGGAACAATTAAGTACAACAAAAGCCATTTTCAATCTCACTTCAGTCTTCAGAGCTTGAGGTTTCTACCAGGCTTGACTGTAACCTTTTTCTTATGCTCTTAGCCCAGATCCATTAACAGTGGCTTGAATAACTTAGGATGAATATCCTGTCCTAGTTTCCCCCCAAGACATATTGGGCCTGCCCTCCACCTCTAGCCCCTGACTGATGCACTGGTTTGGTCTTCCCAGTTTTCTATATTCCAATTCAAGCCAGAAGTCTTTCTATCACATTGGGACTATGAAGGACTCCTATTTCAGGGAGTGTAAGAGAGAATGTCTGATATGGGGAGCTGGAACAAAGTATATACAGGAAAAGGAGGGGGTGGGGTAAGAGGATGAACAACTACTCTCTGTCTCCATTTGCTAAAACAGGAGAACATCTCATCTCTTTAAATTGATCACAGGATACTTGTAGGTACTCAGGGTGTTACACTGTTCATATTCAATATCATCTCATATGTTTCATGTAGTGGGATTATCAAAGATAGTAAAAAGATGTTAGAAGAGAAATGCAGGGGTAGAAGAAAGAGGGGATATGTTGGTCAAAGGGTATAAACTTCCAGTTATAAGATGAACAAGTTCTGGAGATCTGGGGTATAGCATAGGTGATGATGGCGTGTGAATTTGATTGTGATACTTTTGCATAATAAATATGTATATCAGATCCTCGTGTTCTTCATTAATCTTTTTCAATTAAGTACTTTAAAATTTTAAAATCAAAAATTCAATGAGGCCTTAATGCCACTTAAAAGGGTTAGACTTTTAACCCTCTCTCTCCCCAACACTTGTTTTCCTTGTTTGAAACAATGTTGCTGCCTCAAAATTTCTGGATTTTCCCGGTTCCTTTTACTCCATTTTAGTAATCATTCAGCTGTCCCTGAGTTTTCATCTGATATTTTACAGATTGGGGACTGAGACGTCACTTATTCTCCCTGAGCAGTTAGGAAACTATTACAGCTGTCCCAGAAATAGATGATAAGAGCCTAAACTATGTTACGTATAGTGTAAGTGCCCAGGAAGGGCTGAACAGTTGAATTCTTGAGCTTTTTCAGAGGTATAATAAATACAAATGATTGATAATGATAGGGAAAGGGAGGGGGAGAGATATAGAAGAAATGGAGAGTAGGTTTCTAACTTGGGAGTGAGGTTTATGGCTATCCATGAACCAAGATGGGAGCACAAGGATCAGGACCAGATTTCAGAGGGAGGAAAGATTTGACATTTATTTTGCACTGGTTGAGTTTAAGGTACCTATAGGACAGTTAGGAAAAGAAACCTAAAACGGTCCAGTTGAAATATTGGGGTGGAAGATATAAAAATGGAATCCATTGATGCCTATGTGGAAATGAAGCCATGGAAAAGAATGAGATTGCCTGAGGAGAGTAAATAGAAGTGGTTCTGAGCTAGAGAACCTTCAAGGAATAGGAAGAAGGAGAGCCATTGAAAGAGAGAAGGTGAGCCAAAGGAACTCAGTAGGGCCAGACGACTCAAGGACGGTAGAGAGGGGACTCAGGTCTTTTCTTTAATATTGTCTATCAAAATCTCTTCCTTGTCTTCCATAGACTCCTTCTTCAATCTGTCTTGCTGCCAACCCTGCAGAGGATTCCCACCCCCATCCTGCACTCCTAAAGGACAGGGTGTCTTTACTTCTCATGCTTCATAACCTAGGAACCTTGCAGAAAGATGAGAAAATTGTTTCTTTTGAACATTACCAAGGGAGCACTTTTAAGGAAATTTAATTTGACCGTCACTTCATTTTCAGATGTCAGAACTGGCTTTTATTTCACTTTTTTCCCCCATTAAGATTTAGAGGTAATCTGGGAAGTCAGCATAAAATTTGTAGTAATGGTATGTCCTGTTGTGAAGGCAAGTTCCAGTTTTCTTCTGGATGTGATGTGTTAAAATGGGAACACATTTTGCTGACCTGTTCTGAAACTTAGTATTTTGATGAATTTACTTAGGCATAAGAATTGATCAAAAACTTCTCAATTTTACAATGGCTGAAGTCAAGTATCAGTAAGAAAGATGGGCAGCCAATTAGCTGACAGGATCTACACAGTGCTAGATGAATTGCAATAAAAAAATTGAATTAAAGAGAGAACACTGCTATCAATTACTACCTTACTGGCAAGTATGATATTTAATCATATCAGAAATAAAGGCAAAAACATTTTTCTCTGACTTCCCAAAAAAGCCCAAATTGCAAATACCTTTAATGCCTAGTAAGCAAAACAATGTTGCCTTATATAATGTGAAATATTACAGTAAGCAATGAAAGTGTTTAGTTTTATGTTAGTAGCAAATTAAGCCTATTTTTTATTCTGTACACACAAAAACTGTATACATATTATATTAAAAGCTATAGATTATTTCAGTGACTCTTAATTATTCAAATAAAGCTTTACATGGATAAGAATGGGTTCAAGTAGAACAGAATTTCACCTGTAATAAACTATAATCACATTTCCCTTTCAATTGCCTTGGATAATTACACAAATGCAAGTAAGGATTAGTACAGAATGGATCCTTCCTGAAGCAACATTAATGAAATCTTGATCTGGGCATTTAACCACACCACTATTTATAAGGTCAGTCCATCTCGTGCTCATATTGGCCAAAGTTTTCATCCAAATTCTGTGGAAAAAAGTTTGACTGATATTTGTGAGAGATGACCAGCAATACATTTCTAAGAGCCCAGAAAATAGAAAAACAATATTAGGAAAGACCTATGCAACTAGAAAAACATAACTTTTAAAAATTGTCACCAGAAAGTTACTAATGATTTTTGGGAGGGCAGGAAAGGAAAAAAATTACTGAATACTAAAACCTGTTAAAATGATTTCAGTGTTTTATGCTGCCCCTTATGAAAGTCTTAGACATTAAATGCTTTTTTCTTTAACAATGCTACTAACAATAGAAAATGTTAAAGCCTTCTATCTTATACCTAGAGATGTTATTAATACACAGAAAACACCTTTCATAGTCTGAGTCATCTGATAATAGTGTAGAGTATATTTAAATTGTAATGAATTGTGACTAAGAGAGTTTTATGGGGCAGACATAAAAATACTTTATCATTTATGTAAGTGAAGAATTTGAGAGTAGAGCAACCTCCTTATAACTTATTATTGCCCTCCAGTTTACAAAGTACCTGATCGTCCTTATACTTGTCATTGGTCTTTCAAGGTGGAACTCTGATCCCATGCTCCTTGCTGGCTCCTCTTCTTCAATATCTCTTGAACATACTGTGTTCAGAGACTTGGAAAGCTTGTAAAACTAGTTAACTACATGTGAGCAACTCTAAGGTCTATATTCAGGTTTAAGACTTAGTAGAGCCCTAACCAGGTCAGTATCTCCAAAGGACATAGAAGTGGCCACTCCTACCTTATATTACTAACATGAATTCTGCATGGCACTAGAGAGGACCTTCTTCATGTGTAAACCAGATTTCTTATTTTGAAAATATAAATTCAAATTTCTCTATTTTTTCACAACCCACGTAATATCCTATTTTTTCATGAATATCTGAAATACTTATTAAGAATGAGGAAAACTCATAAGAACCTTAGGTCATGACAAAATACTTGAAAATAAGGCAGGAGTTATTTTTCTCCTTCTCCATTGGCTTGATTGATGGTTCACAAAACTCAAAAGCTACTGGTTGTACTGCAGACTAATTAAAAGTGTCACCGTGCTCCAATCATCACAGAAGGTAGAAAAGTTTTGGCTTCTGTGTATCAGTTAGAATAAGCTAGATGATGATGCAGTTACAAAACCTTGAGACTCTTAGGAGTTTAACCCAGCTAAATTTATTTTTTATGGCAGTCTACCATGTGTCAGAAAAGGAGCTCTGCTCACAATAGGATCACTTAGAGATACAGGAGAATGGAGAGCCACAGACACAAAGGCAGAGAACTTGCTAAGTCAGGTATTGGCTCTTAAAGCTACTTCCTAAAAGTAACAGTCATCACTTTTGCTCAAATTTCACTGACTAAATCAAGTTATAGGGCCATACCTGAGCTTATTGTGGTGGGTATATATAATCCTATTACAGGGAGAGGGTTTGTGTTTTTGTGATCAATAATACAGCTACCACACTTCCACTTCTGTTTGCTATGCCAGTGGAGAGTAGGTTCCAGGACAGTTTACTTGGTTTATTATGGTTTTAAAACCACCAGAGTAAAAGCCTACAGACACATCAAAAGGCAGAGGCCTTAGACTTCATGGACTGTTCTCTCTAGTATGGTTATCAGAGTGTGGTCCCTTTTTCCTGGTTTGCTAGCACCAGTGAATTCTCCATAAAAAGTATCACCTCCTCCATGGATTTCACATGGTAGCTTTGGGTTCAGGGAGAAAGAACATTCATAATCAATCTCTTTTAGGGAAGTGAAGACAGAATGGGGAGGAGGATACAAGAGACTTTTATGAAAACCTGTTTATGTTCTATTTACATAATGGAAATTTACTGGGAATTGCTTTTAACATGAGTTACAAAGAGCTTAAAAAATAATAGAATTGTCAGTATTAGAATATTTGAGAGCTCAGTGCCACTTCTTCTGCTTGACTCTAATCATCTGACCCCCAACTCCCTTCTCTAATCTTTTTATTATATAAATGACAAGGATCAGTGTATTGTTTGATGATGAGCTATTGAGTGGGTGTGGCAATTATGCAAACAAGCAGACTCCAATCTGGAATTTTTTCATAGAAGAAGTAAGATTGGGGGGAGTAGAAAGCTTATTTTAAAAATTAAAATGACAATAACTGTGTTTCAGGGAAATGAAAAGAATGCATTTATGGAGCATTTATTAAGCAATTACTATGTGACAGACTTGGCTAGGTGCCAGAGATCCAAAGAGTAAGAAGCAATTTTCCCTTGAAAGAATTACAAAAGAGCATACACAAATAACGCATGGGTTGGGAGAAAGTTTGGAGGGAGATTTAACCAAAGACATCAAAGGCAGATGTGACTAACAGAAGAGAACAGATCAAACTGGAGAACAGAAAGAAAGGAGGCAACAGACATCTCAATGGCTAATCAACATATCTTTTAACTCTGACCTCCTTTTACACTTCCTCTTAGGTCTTTTCTGTGGAATCCAGTGTTTTGTATTATAATGTGAGACATACAGAATATTAGAATTATGGATCGTATTCTAGTAGAAGATACTGAGGGTGAATGAAAACTTCGCTTCTTCAATGTTAAGCTGACTGATCGTCAGCCAATGACAAATGGGTCTTTGTGGGTTTTTTTGTTTGTTTTGTTTTGGGTCCTGTTACTGAAAATGGGATGTGATTACGTTATAACAAATATGGCAACCTTGTATCACTTGTGGCCACTTTAATTTAGGCAATAGCCCATCTATGTTGAGTGATATGTTCCTGTTCATTAAGAAGCAGTTTAGGGTCAATGAAATATGCTAGCAGCTCTGTCATTCCATTAAGTCATTTGGACAGTCAGAGTCAGCATTTGCAGCAATCTTGGGAGCATCAGGAAGAGTTATATTAGATAGCAAGATACTGTGCCACTCTAGCCAAATCTACTCAAGGCACACAAGGAAAAGAGCATATTGTATGCAATAAAGTGCTTGACTGTAGACACATAAATTTAGTTATCTTCGTCCCAACCTAAAGATAGATTGTCTGATCAGCCATGTGAGTGTTGAGTTAAAGAAAGGACAGACAAAAACATTTGGGGGAAAAAACAGAGCCCTAACTATGTATGGTCCGGTGTAAAGAAGTTTTTCTTTCTCTTGACCTATTTTTCATCTAAGACCTTTGTACCAGCCTAACTGCAGCTCACACTTCAGAACTCAGAGGTCTCCGCTTCTGCTCAAACACCACCTCCTCAGAGGGCTTCCCCATTCACCCCACCTCCCTTACATTCTATCCTTATACTTCTATTTTTTTCTGAGAATACACATAACTATCAGAAATTGTACTACTTATTTACTTGTATATTGTTTGTATATACACCATCATGCTGACTACTACCACCAATTTTTAAGCTCCATAAGGAAAAGAATTTGTTTATTGGCACATCTCAATAAATATTTGTTAAATGTTAAAGCCATTACTTACACGAAAGTGTGATTTGGGAGCATTTTTCCTGGTGAAGGTGTTTCATACAGCTGAAGATAGAGCACTCTCTGAACTCTGAATCCTTTCTTTCTTGCTTTCTTTTTTTCCTGATTTTCTTCCCCTTACCAGTTTTACTGGTAACTGGTTTTATAGATGTAAATAATATTAAAATATTGATCACTTTGTAAATTGAATATCAAAGTACCTCCTTGTGCCTCAGAGATTGTATTGGGAGTTCTTTGACCAGTACCCATTGGGTACTGTAAACATGCACTCTGACTGATGGTGCCCCTGGCCAGCCATGGAGTCCTGGTCTTCCTATGGAAAAAGAGGATGTTAGAGTACACTCTTTCAGAACCTTTCATTCTGTAGCATACTAATTTAATTATCTGCATATAATTAGATTGTGTTTTTCACCCTCATTCAGAACCTTAATAGTGAAAATATCTGAGATGAGGAATTTGTTTGTTTGGGCATCTTGTTTAGTTTGGTTTGATTTTCCTGCTGCTGAGCTAACTAGAACAAGAGCCTTTTAAGGACCTAAGCAATTTACCTTCATTCTTGAAGTAGCTAAGTGCCAGAGAGATGCTACCAAATGTTGGGTTGTATCTAGAACGCAGGGCTCTTCTTTCAAGAGGTCTTTGGATTCACAGAGCAAGAAAGAAGGTATATCAGATATGAAAACAAATGTGAATATCTTTTGTATTGATTCTAATTTCAAATCAAGATAAATGGGGAGTCTGTAAATCAATATGATATTTAATGAGTAACAATTTCTCATTAATTCTCCCCCTATGAATAATCTTTAAGTTGTGAAGAGTTAAGTGCTGCTGTTCTCCCTCCAATTTCCTTTCTGTTTTTCAGGGTTTCTGTTTTTCAGATTTCTCAAGAAATCTGACCACAATTGTTTTATTTTTTTAGCTTTTTTTAATTGAAAACATAATTATGCTTTTATTATGTTTGTTCAAGTTAAGAGTACACATTTGTGCTAATAATGTGTGGCAAACTCAGCTATAGAAAGCTTTGCATAGCAAAGTTCTCTCTTTCTTAGTTGTAAACTTTCTAATTCACTTCAGTATTGTACACACATAAAGTCACTAACTCAACGCAGTGTGTCCCAAGAAGCAAGGTGACCTTCACCCAGACTTGCTCAGCCAAGCAGAGGAAAGTGACTTTCTCCCCAAAGGAAATGTTCTCTTTGAAATCTCCAAGCTTTAAAATTGCAAGAGCATGTCCTTTGCAGAGCTTTACAATGACATGAAGAAGGAAACAGGATGATTAAATAAATGTATCTTCAAAGTATGTGTTTCAGTGTTTTATGTTTTAATTACAAATTTCTTCTTGCCTGAGTTGTAAAGCATTTGCTCCTCCCACCCCAGCTTCCCTTCCTCATATTAAATCACTCATCTATATTCTGCATTGACATGAACCAGTATCTTTGAATGGAGACAGACTGGGAGACATCCTAATGCCTGCAACATCTAACACTTCAAAATGAAGAAATGTGTTCTAGGGGATCTTCATTCAAATGTGGTAAAATATTTTCTGAGATTTTTCAGGAGGGTTAAGATTTGTGGAGAAGAGGCTGTATACATATAGAATGTTATTACTGTAACTTTATTATTGTCACATTGATGTTGCATTTCTCAGGAAATGTATGTTAATGTGTTTCTGCTTATTTTTTTTAAGACCTTGAGTAGATGGGCTGAATATTGAAGCTATTTGACTGCCTAGAAAATAGACCTCATAATTTACAAACTGCTCGTTATGCTTAAAAAAAATTATCTCCCAGAACTTTGTATGAGTAATAAATAGAAGAACAGGTGATTTACTTCTTGGCATTTAGTTTTTCAGATACATACAGATGATATACTAGGTAACCAGTAAAGAACTATATAATATAGAGATTTCTCGATGAAATTAAGATAATTTTTAAAATATAGTTTTCCATCCCACTTACTTGAATTTAAACAATGGAGGAAGAGGGGTAGAATTATGGAAATTTGCAGCAAAAAAAAAAATAGTTTTTAGCAGTTGTCTAATGATTTTCAACTATTTTTTTACCAATGAAGTGCTGAACTAGGTCCAGCCCTTTCCCACCTTAGAAACACAAGTAGAAACCCCTAATCTAATCCAACTGGCATTAAAGTAGTTAAATATCTGTATTCCAAGTTACTGGTTAAGTAATAATAATGACTACTAATTTTCTACATGATTATAGCCATATTTATCCACAATTACATTTCCTCCTATATTATAATAGTTTTTTTTAATTTCTACATGTAGCAGCATTTCTTTGTACATCAGAATTTCCAAATGATGATTTTTTTTGTAGCATGTATCCATGTATTCAACATGTAGGAAGTACCTTTGATTTATAAGATATCATATAATTATATGTGCCTCACAAAAGAAACAAAAGTTTTTCCCCAAAGTGACACATTGATTTAGGTGATTTAAATCCACATGCCACAGATGCAGTACTAACTGAATAAGCCATGGTGTTTAATATGTTGCTCCATATGGCAAGTGTGGCATTGGCAAGACTTGACTTTGCCATGTTGTATGCGTCATTACCTTAGAGCTGATGGATTGGGAAGAAGTCCAAAGGAGATTTTTAAAAATAGTAATGGAAAAGAGCCTTTAAAAAATCTATCAAAAGATTTAGAAATATGGTAAAGGAACAATTAAAAGATTATATTTTTTTGACACCATGAATTACTGAGCCAAAAATGTTGGGGACATAGAATATATATATATGTGATAAATGAAAATTTTCATTCAATAAGATTATTTATAAATCGATAAGTAAAAAGTAAACAACTCAATGGAAAAATTGTAAAGGACATAAAAAGGCAATTCACAGAAAAATGATTACACAAAGCCCTCCAAAATATTGAAAAAAATGAATGTAACATATATAAAACAAAAATCTGACATATTCAAAATGTAAAAATTCAATAGTCATAAAAGGAATATAAATTAAAAATATATGAGGTATTTTGTACTACAAACTGGTAAGAATTAGAAAGTATACTATGAATCAGCATATATGAGAACGTAGGAGAACAGACATGCATGTGCCAGTGGGCAGTGATTTAGCCTTTATGGGCAATGATTTAGGATTATGTCTCTAAAACCATACAAGTTTGCCTTTACTTTATCCCAGCTATTTTGCTTCTTAGAATTTAATCTGTGAAACAAACTATTGACATGCAAAAAGATGTGTGACCAGATGTTCACTGCAGGGTCATTCATGATAATTTTTAAAAATGTAAAACCTAGAAAAATAAATTAAAATATTCAACAATCAATTGCTAGTTATATAAATTATAGCATGCTCATTAATAGAATACAAGTGTTACCATTATAAATCCTGTGATGTAAGAAAATTTGCTGGTAGGTAGAAGAGAATGTTCGTACTCTATTTCTAGCAGGAAAGGCAGGCCAACTGTGAGAATTTACAATACCACTTTTTTTAAAAGTGTGTATGTACACAAATGTATGTGTACTCAATACAAAGAGAAATATATGTATATATAAAGGGAAAGAAAAATACTAATAAAACACATCAAATTATTAAGAGTATCTTTAGTTAGGTTCAAATAATTTTTCTCTTTTTCTGTTGACCAAACACTTTTGTTATTAGAAAAAAAAATTAAATGTTTCCATCCACACTCAAAATGTATTTATTTTTAATTACATATTATATCAATACATCTTCAATTATATATTTGTTTAATACGTTTTTTTAATGTGCATTTATATGGTTAATGTATATAGTAGGGACATCTGTCTTAACTGGGTGCGCTTAGGTTTTAGAATGTGTAGATAACTCACTTACTGGGCATATAATTATCCAGCAATTCTAACTATCCGGAGAATAATCAAGAACAATAAATAACTATGAAAGCTCTCCAAAGCCTAAATAAGTGCCATAAAATCACCTGCATTGAAACTCTGACACTTTAGATGGGAGATTCTTTGGGGTCATATTTATTTTTACTTTAAGCATAAGTCTCATAAATTTGACTTTCAGGTTCTCATAGATCTGAATCAGAAAATTAGAAAAGGCCATGGGGTAGAGAAGAAATGAAGATACCTTTAGAAACAGATTAAGAAGACAATAAAGGAAAGAGACAAAATTGTTAAAGTATCTGATAGCATACTTTAAGCGTCTGATCACCTGATAACCTCATTTTCTATAACTCATCCCTTCCTTCATCTGAACCCATCTCTCCTAGTACACTCTTGCCCCATCACATCTAAACATACTTACACTTTCCCTAGAGCATTGTATACCAGTCTTACCTTGTTACTTCCTTCATGTTCCTGTTAGGTTTCATTTTCCTTAGGAAACCCCATTTCTCTACCAAATCTTGGTTAGTTAATAGCATATAAGGAAGAAACCCTACTTTCAAAGTCTCTCAGGCATTACTGTCTTACACCAAAGTTTTGTCATTGTTATTCTATGGTTATATGATGATGTCCTTGAATCGTGGGCGACAGTGGGACATCATTTTTACCTCTTGAAGACTCTAAGAAAGTATGTGCTACATTTGAGAAAGTTTTCATTAAAAAGTGGTCAAAACTTTTTAAAGGTTTTTCCTCAAAGGGTTAACCCTCAAGTAATTATTTGGACCTTTAGATACGCTGATTGAACTAGCTTAGGTGACAACAGATAGCAATGAGTATATCAAATGTAGCTTGGGTATTTTTTTTTTAATGTGAAATACCCTTTTTCCTTGGCCAATATAGTCAAGACAAGACTTTGATGTGTGTATATATTCATTGTAAGTACCAATGTAGCAAGGGGTATGTAAGATAGTCTTGGAGATGCTAAGAATTACAAAGATCATCAAATAAAGATCCTAATAGAGACTTGCATTTAACCTAAGTAAGTTATGATATTACTTAAGATAGTAAAACGTTACCAAACTACATTTGCTATACTCATTGCTATCTGTTGTCACCTAAGCTAGTTCAATCAGCGTATCTAAAGGTCCAAATAATTACTTGGGTCACTTTCATCTTTTCTAGCATATTATGGAAACAAAGAAATGTAAAACCAGGTTATAAAAATTGTGACATATTTTTAATCTCTAATATTTTCAGAATATCTCTGTCATCATATTTGTAACCTTATTTAGAGATTGTGAGAAAAGTCTAAATGTGAGGCCTTTTCTAAATGTCAAGGCTCCAACGAATGACTTCCTTACCATAAGGGGTACAAGACAAAAGTAGTTCATTTGTAATGGGTATGGAAGGAAGAAGAGATAGAGAAGAATCTGGGGCATGAGGCACTTCCAAGCTTTCTGAGTGCCCTTTATCTTATCCCTGAGCCTGAGCATCTGATCACCTGGTACCTCATTTTCTGTAACTCATACCTTCCTTCATCCGAATCCATCACTCCTAGTACACTCTTGCCCCATCACATTTAAACATACTTCAACTTTCCCTAGGGCATTGTATACCAGTCTTTCCTTGTTACTTCCTTCCTGTTCCTGTTAGACTTCATTTTCCTTAGGAGACCTCATTTCTTTACCAAATCTTGGTTAGTTAGTCCTCTTATTACCATATCACAGCAGTAAATCCCCTACATACAAACCTTCAAGTTTCAAATGTTCAAAGATGTGAACATGTGTTTTTTAATGTATTATTTATCTCCATTAGTTGGCACTATAGCCTGCTAAAAATATATAGTACTATATAACCAGTTGTGTTAGTTGGGTGCCTGGGCTAACTTTGTTGGACTTAAAACAAATTGGATTTACAAATGAATTTCCAGAACGTAACTCGTCCATATATTGGGGGCTTACATACTTACTACACTGATTGTGATTGTTTATTTAGTTCTCTCTCTCCCCTAGTAGACTTTAATGCCATTTTCTAGAATATAAAATACTAACTTATCTAAGAAGTAGATGACCAGCACACAAATCCATAGAATAGCATGGCAGTCTGCTGGCTAGTTCTTATGAGAGGAAATAGAAAAGTAAATGATCACTTTTCAAGTCCCAATGTATCTTTAAAGTGATAGTTGTTTATTTTTCTCCCCTGTTATTTGTATTCTCCGTGCATTTACATTGACTGAGATGTTTCGAAAATGAAGTTACCTGTGTCTTTGCTGTATTATTGTTATCAGAACAATCTGTCACTTATTAAGTGTTAATAATTAACACTTATTGTTATCAGAACAATCTGTGACTTTTTAAGTGTTGCAAATTTCCCATTACTTAACTCCAAGTTTTCCAAACAGAATGCATTATAATTTAATTATGACTAAATTTTAAGGTAATCAAAATGGCATTTTATAAAATTGCTATTGCATTGGAAGTAATGGGCTCTACAATAATAAACTATAGAAAAGAAAATTTTGAAGAACTTGTATCTTCAACTAGTTCCTTTTCGCTTTAAAAGTGGGAAAATCATCTAAAATGGCTTTGCTGAGCAGAAAATTGTTATAATTCACTGAATAGCATTTTCCTGCTGTGCTATACTTTTTCATAAAGGTTTCAGTTTTTTTAAAAAATTATTTTATTTTTATATTTGTTTTCTCTACTTTTGAGTATTAGGGGTAATATTTTCCACACATCCCTTTGAGATACAAAAACTGGAATCATAAAGTTAAATTTAGACAAATTGAATTGGTGGCAAGACTACTAAATTCAAATGAAAAATTAGGTTTTCTGCTTTATATACAACATACTAAATTTTTACTCCAAAGACCATAAAACAAGAAACTCAATAAGAAAAGAAAATGCAAAGATTACTAAATTTACAAACTGGTACAAAATGTATAAACATAACTTACCCAAGGTAAAAAATGAAAAAAATATACAAAGTTAGAAAACATGACCAGGGTGTGTGATTTCTGTTTTACTTCTCCTGATTGGATGTATTTTCTTTCATTGGTAAATCAGGACATTGCTATAGCAGAAATTACTAAAAATCTTGACTCTGGGAAAGATGTTCCAGCAACAAAACCTTTAGTAATAGATTGTTGTCATTACAATGACAACTACAGTGATTTGGAAAATATGTCACGGGGCTAGGATCAAAGCAAAATCTGACAGCAGTTCGGTACCTGCTCAAAAATATTTCATCTTTTTGGTGTTTTAGAAACAGTCCAATAGACATGTTTAGGTCATTCATAAAGGTCTTCCAAATTTTGAATTATAACTTACAAGACTAGAAAGCAGATGACTACCTTATTTTTAGCACCTTAAAGATGCACCTTCATGGAGTTGTCATTTACTATGGTGCCTCCTGCTCTTAGGATTAATGCAAGAATTGTCCATTTGTACAGCATTTCTGAGACATTGGGGCAACCATAGTGGTAAATAGTCGAGGTCTTTTATTCAAGGAGGTAAATAATATCTCCACATGCATTTAGTTCCAGGAAAGATGTGCATGCACAGTTGATTTTGTGCATTTTTACAAACTTGAGGAAACAAGGCTATGAAACCCTATATATATTTCTTTCTGCCATAGCTGCCAAAAATATAGACTTGAAGTCAGCACCTGAATATTACAAATATACTCTATGCTTGTTTTTTCTTCAGTTTAAGGTTGTCCAGATTTTTGAACATCATAAATGTTGTTTTAATCTACCAGAGTCATCAGTATATGGTAATTATGTAGTTTGTGCCCTGCACTAGGGAATACATGGGGAATAAATGTAGCCTGCAATCTATTTGCAGAGGGGACACCAGTTTTAATTTTCGTGAAGACGACATAAGGCTAGAGGTACTGCCAATACCATAAACCCATTAGAATCCAACAGGATATAAATCATTAGTAAATATAAATGTCAGATTTAGGACTCATGCAGCCCTCTGGAAAAGTTTTGAATTATTATTGCTGTCAGGAACAAAAAGGTCAACATATGTCTCTGATTTATATACATGTGTATATGAAATACATAAAATAAATATAATCTGATACAGATTGCATTTCAAGTATTTGTAGAATAGTTTCTCTGTGAAGTTATTGTATATGATTCCTATATTGTCCTTATGGCTACATTTTCCACCAGCTATCACTTTCAGGAGAGCAAAGCCCTCTCAATGAACTTTTAGGACTGTCAAGGAAGGAAATATGAAAACTTGTATGTGCCTTATTACCACCATTTTAATAAAATTTTCATTGTAAAATAAACCATTAAGAATGAACCATTTTGAAGATTTTTATAAGATTAAACTTTAAGAATATTTATGTTGTCTTTTAAAAACAAATTATGGCTAGGCACGGTGGCTCATATCTGTAATCCCAGTATTTTGGAAAGCTGAGGTGGGAGGATTGCTTGAGCCCAGGTTTTTGAGACCAGCCTGGGCAATATAGTGAGACTTCATCTCTATAAAAAATCAAAAAGTTAGTCAGGGGTGGTAGACACCTATAGTTCCTGCTAGTCAAGAGGCTGAGGCAGAAGGATTGCACGAGCCCAGGATATTGAGGCTGCAGTGAGCCGTGATTGTGCCACTGCACTCCAGTCTGGGTAACCATGAGACCTAGACTCAAAATATAAATAAATAAATAAAACAGATGAACAAAATATAGATTAGAAATAGAGTAAAGAAATATAGGAAAAAGATACCATAGCTTCATACACTGTATGTATATACAGCTAAACTGAAGTCACTTATTCTTTTGAATTAGGAAAATTTGTTAATCAACCTGCCAGAATGAAAGTTAACATGAAGCCCTTATGATTTCATGAAGCAGAGAAAATTCCATTACACTGCGTTGGTGCTGTTTCTTAAGTGAACTGTTACCAGAATTTTACGGTAAAAAAAATCAATTAGGACATTTATTTGTCTTCATTAAAAAACAGCATTATGGTATGATTAGTATCGTTATCCATTGATATAGTTACATTTCTGGTTGTATATATACATAGGGAAAATATTTCAGGTGATACAATTTGATAATATTGTTTTTCTTTGTCCTTATCTATTATTGCTTGATTATTTACTTTAAAAAGTATCTCATTTTACAAAAACAAAAAATACATGCTAAAAATAGGAAAAAATATTTGACTTATGGTTGTATTTTCAATAGTAAAGTATGCTACTAGGTTAAGTATATCACAACTGACTAAAAGATTCTGGGTTGGGTAGTGGAAAGAGCACCAGATTTATTTCTAATACTAACTCTATCATTAATTCACCACATAATACAATAGTTGTAAACATTTATGTAGTATCTACTATCCTCCAGGATCTATTTTAAATTTTACTCATTTAATACTCACTATAAGGCAAATAATACCATCAGTTCCATTTTACAGATAAGGAAAATGAGGCCCAAGGATCTACAGGTACTAGAAAGTGGCAGAGGTCTGAATTCAAACCCAGGCTTTAGGATTCTTGCTTTTAACGTTTAGCAATATGCTATCTTCCATGTTGGGAAAGTTATTTCAACTATCAGAGTCTCTATTTTCTCATAATAGAAATAAAGATACTCATTTTAAAATGTTATGGACAGTTTGCCTGGAAACAACAGAAAGAATTCAGTGACAGGGAGCAGTAAATGGTCATATTCTCAGCAATTATTCTTACTGACTTCAACTAATGTTTTCTCAAATCATTGTCTTATATTTAAGGATCACCGGGTTTGCAGAAACTTGCAAGAGTACAATTAAGATTATGTTCGGGGAAAGTGCAAAAATCACAGGCTGCTAGGCTAGTGAGTCCAGCTGTATAGGAGTTTAGTTCTGAGAAGTCTCCTATTTGGAGCCAGAAAACAGGTGGAGCAGATGCTTTGTCGTTATGCTTCTTCTCAACAGGGCTCAGGGATAGCTATAACATTGATGAACCTTTTCCAAGAGTATGAAAATTGAAGGAACAGAGAAAAAACCTTCAGAGATTGTGCCATGTTTTTCCTCATACTGAAGTGTATCACTAGCTCCAGGAACATTAAATGCAAGTTGATTTTTACAGTGTAAAAGGTGAAAGTCTTGATGAATTGATTTCTGTGTTTCAATGTATTGAGGAAGACAGAATAAATAATTCAGAACTGGAGTTAGAAAACTTTCTCGCAGGAAGTAAAGGGGAAGCAAAACCCATGCCTGCAAGATGAAAGTGAAAGAATGAATGAGTTAAAGAACACAGGAAGAGGAAACTCTCATCCAGTAGCCCTTAAACATTAACATCCAGATAAAGATGAAAGTAAAAAAAAAAAAAATCTAGATTAGGACATAGTTGAGATACATGTACCTTAGACCTTAGGCAGGCACTTTGAAAATGTTCAGAGAAAGGAAAAGTACTGTGCAACATCTATATTACTTTCCTATTGCTTCTGTAACCAATGACCACAAATTTAGTGGCTTCATTTAACAACACAAATCTATTATCCTACAGTTCTGTAGATTAGAAGTCCAGAATGGGTCTTATGGGGCTAACATCAGGGTGCCAGCAGAGCTGCATTTCTTCTCGAGACTCCAGGGGAGAATCTGAATCCTTCTCTTTGCCAGCTTCTCAAAACCACCTGCATTCCTTGGCTTATGGTTCTTTCCCGCATCTTCAAAGTGCTCCAACCAGCACTTTCACTCCAGTCTCTGCTTTCATTGTCACATTTCCTTTTTCTGACTTTGACCCTACCGTTCCCTCTTATAAGGATGCTTGTGATTGCATTGGGCCTGCCTAGATAATCCAGGATAACCTCCCCATACCCAAATCCCAAATCCTTTTTGCCATGTAAAGTAATAAACTCATTGGTTCTAGAGATTAGAACATAGAAATATTTGGTAGGGAAAGTGGCTTGACTAAATCATTCAGCCTACCACAGCATCTTAATACCCTAAAATGGAAGCATGATTCAACTGAAGGAGAAACTTTTCAAAACTTAAATTTTGAAATGCTAGTGAAAGATTCAGTATTAGTTAAGAAAGCTTAAGCATATGCTACAATAACAAAGATGACATCTCAATGGCTTAATGTATAAAATGGTATTTACGATGGAAAATCTGTTACAGGTCCTGTAACTCTGCAGAGCATCTCCCTTCCAAGCAGGGATTTGGAGAAACCAGGGTGTTTTCATCTTATAACTCTATCATCTCAATGTGGGCTTTACAAATGCTATGGCAAGAGGAGAGCTAATCATTTGTATAGGAACTTTTACTCTTTTACTTAAAAGTGACATGTCACAGGTTCACATTCCCTTGTCATATGGCCCACCTAACTGTAAGGAGACTAGGAAGCGTCTTCTGTGTGCTCAGAAATGAAAGAACCAGATACTGACATATCTTAAGTAACTGATACCTTAATGCCTACTTCCTAAGATCCTATCTAGTGAGAATAGCATCAACTGCTTAAAAATTAAAATGAGCTGAGTTTATTGAAGAATATGAAGAACTGTCAAATTAAAAAGTGAGATGGACATATTGGGAGATAATGTTCAAGCTAGGAAGAATAGAGCCAGGACTTAGAAAAGACGTGATTTTTTTTTTTTTGAGTTGGCGTCTCACTCTGTCACCCAGACTGGAGTACAGTGGCCGCTCCCGGCCACCACAGCCTCGACCTGCTAGGCTCCGGTGATCCTTCTGCCTCAGCCTTCCGAGTAGTGGGAACTACAGGCACGCGCTACCACGCCTGGCTAATTTTTTGATTTATTGTAGAGATGAGGTCTCACCAAGTGCCCAGGCGGGTCTCGAACCCGCGGGCTCAGGCAATCCACTCACCTCAGCCTCCCAAAGCGCTGGGATTACAGGGTGAGCCACCGAGCCTGGCTAAGACATGATCATTTTAACAAGTAACAGAGAAAGTAAGTACAGAACAGACAATACTAAGAATTCATTATAGTTTAGACGAGATGAGGAAAGTGTAACCGCTTGGAATGAGTTTCTTGGCTAAGGTGAATTATAGCTCAACATAAAAGAAAACCTGCTAATGAGATTACTAAACTGCTGATGGTGATCTCATGACTCATGGAGAAGAGAAGGGAAGCTAAAACACTAGAGTCTGCAAATATTGTCTGGATTTTTCACAAGAGTAAAAATACAGATTCTGAAACCTTTATACCAGTGAGCTTGATGATGCTCCTTTATACAATTCTAAAATCGATCATTAAATAGATTGTGAGCACAAAGAAGGGAAAGTGAGGCTTGACAGAAACCAACATGAACTCATCCAGAACACTTCTTTCTGTTCATGTTTTGAAAGTGCCTTTAGGCTGACAGATTAGGGAAACTCCGTAGTTATATCTTGATTTCAACAAAATACTTGACAGAATTTCTCATGATATCCCTGAGGACCAGATAAAGGAAAGGATTCTAACTGATAATACAGCTAAGCGAATTTATAATGAGTGGTGAATAGGAGAAATTTTTAAAAACCATAAGAATAGAGCAATAAACTAGAGGCAAATTGTGAAAATCCTTGGAAGCTGTGTCAAGGGATTTGAGCTTTTTTTAAAGGATAATATGGATTTATTAAGTAAGGTAATGAAATGATCCCATTTTCATTATAGAAATAACACTGCTTCCTGCAGTAGAGACAACAGGTTAAAGGATGTTAATACCAGAGACAAGCCAAGAGGTAAAACGAGATGGCAGGCTGAAATAAGGGAACTGCAGTATGAATAAACAGTAGTTGATAGATTTGAAAGACCTTACGTTCATAGGTGGAAGAGTTTTTCATTAATAGAGTATCAGAGCTGGGCTCGGTGGCTCAGCCTGTAATCCCGCGCCTTTGAGAGACTGAGGTGAGTGGATTGCCTGAGCCCGCGGGTTCGAGACCCGCCTGGGCAGCGAGACCTCATCTCTACAATAAATCAAAAAATCAGCCGGGCATGGTAGCGCATGCCTGTAATTCCGGCTACTGGGAAGGCTGAGGCAGAAGGATCGCTGGAGCCCAGCAGGTCAAGGCTGCGGTGGCTGAGAGCGGCCACTGCACTCCAGTCTGGGCAACAGAGTGAGATTCCAACTCAAAAAAAATAAATAAATAAAATAGAGTATCAGGGTAGAAATAGGGTGAAACTCAAACAATACTCAAGAACATGATGACATGAGCAAATTAGTAGATAGTGGTACCATTCATTGTAAGGGAAGACAGGAGAAGGAGCAGGTTTTGATCATGATAAATTTTAGGTGACTGTAGAGTAGTAAACAAGAGCTGTCTGGAGGTATCTAGGTAAGCTGTGGAACAAAGGAGGGATTTGTTATAGAGATCTAGATCTAGGAGTAGCATAAAGATGGCATATAGAGAGCCATAGAAGTGTTTGAGGTTATCCAGAGAGCCTGTAGACAGAAGAAAAGAGCACCTAGGATTTGGTTGATTTTTAAGGAATTTCTGGGCAGAAGAGAACAATAGGGTATAGTCGAAGGTGGTCTGGTATCTTAGAAGCTAAAGAAAGTTTCAAAGAGGCAGTGGTCAGTAGTGTCAAGTGCTATTAAAGAGTCAAGAAAAATTAGGCCTCGAGTGTACATAGTATGTAGCCACAAGAAGGCAAGAGTTCTTTTAATAAAGTGACAGGGGCAAAATCATATTATAGTGGGCCAAGAAAGGAGGTAAAGTAGTAGAGACAGAGAGAATGGGGTGATACCTAGAAGGGACTCGGAAGCAAAGATTTTATGTTCAGATGCTAATGGAAAGAGTCAACGGATAAGAGGAGGTAGGACACACTTGTTAAGTAAGTAAATTATACTAAAGAGAGACCCCGCTAGTTATTTAACCCAGAAATATCATCATGTTTTTGAAAACTGCTAAACTATGTGGATTTCATACTGGGTATATGGTAATGAAGCTTGATGTAGCCCCTTACTTGCTCCACAAGCTAGTCAGGACTGTGGACTTACTATTTTTCAATCAATCAAAAATATATACACAGATTGAATCAGGTCTTTATTATCTTCTGGAGACACTTGTATTTTTAAATCTGCTGGCAATTCAATGTTACACAGATTTTCTTCGTGACTATTTCTACAAAAACACTTTAAGATGCAATTTACTGCTGTGATCAGCAATGGGAGAGGCTGTAAAATTTCCACTGTTCTAAATTCTATTCCCTTTGATCTGTCATGCTGGACTGTAATTTTTATAAACCATTTATCTTCTTTTTGGAATTTTTTACTGGAGTATACACTGCTAGTGGTTTTATTTGATCACTAGCAATGACTTCTGATATTCTTTTTCTGATATTGAGCATTTCAAACACTTCCCTAATGAGTCTGCCTCTGCGTTCCAATGCTGTTAACTTTGATAGATTTCCTAGTGTGAGAGTACGCTTCCAAAAGTAATTGACTTATTTTCCTTAGTGACTTTTCATTTTTATGGAATTTCATTATTTTTAAAATTATGGATTTTAGTTTCCTATCCAGAACTTCTCTGGTATAAATTTAGTTTCCCAATTGAAGTGGCATTTGAATGCTGGGGACTTGGGAACGTCTGTGCATTTATTCAGCAAATATGTATTGAGAACCACTGTATAATGTAGTCAGACAAGTAACTCTGTGATTACCATTCAGTGAGATACATGCTGAATCGTACTATGGTAACACCATGAGAAAAGCCTTTCCAAAGATAACAACACTTGATTTAGGTTTTGAAGAATGAGTGGAATTTAGCTAGATGCAGAGGGCAGGAAAGATCTAAGTTAAAATAAAACAAAATGTTTTTTTTAATAGTCTGAATTTTATACAAAGAAGCTGAGGAGTCTGTGAAGCACACAAATTAGAAAAATGATGGCAGAGAGAATCCTTTACTTAAGAACACCAGTCTCCTCCTAGAATTATGACCTCTATTCTGTCGTTTGACCCACCATCTACTTCTGTTTCAATATTCTTTTAAATCTCAACTCTGTTCATAATACCTCTCTTAAAAATCTTCAGTGGCCCAACATTGTCTTCTAATGACAGCTAGCATTCAGGACTCTTCAGAGTCAGACTTGAGTGTCTTCAGGAACGTAGGGTCTACTCATCTATCTCCAAAATGGAAACACTCTGCTCCCTGACCTCATCTCTCACTTTTGCATCTGTACACCTTTGCTCATGTTCGACCCTCTGCTTAGAATGCCCTTCCTTTGCTCTTCTCTCCCTTCCTTGCCATATCATACCTGATTAAAATCCTACCTATTCTTTTTTCTTTTTTATTTTTGAGTTGAAGTCTCACTCTGTTGCCTAGGCTGGCATGCCTACGGCCACCCCAGCATCGACTTGCTGGGCTCAGATGATCCTGTCGCCTTAGCCTTCCAAGTAGCCAGAACTTCACATGCGCGCTACCACACCCAGCTAATTTTTTCATTCATTGTGGAGATAAGGTCTCACCAAGTTACCCAGGCTAAAAATCCTACCTATTCTTAAACTAAACTATCTGAAATAATTATTAGCGTGTTCATGAATGCCGATAATGAAAGTCATTAAAAATAATTGTAATGTCATTTAAATTATTTTAAATTAAGTCATTAAAATAATTTTGTGGGATGAATAATTATTATGAAAAGATGACTTAATGTACTACTAGGTAAAACAAAAAGGAGACAACATAGTATGTTTAATCATGTTTTTTTAAAAAATGAACTGCCAACCAAACAACCTTAGGTGTATTCAACATGCCATTAACTGTCATTATCTCTGGCTAGTTGAATAATGACTACTCTTCTCCCCACCCCCCTTTTGCTTATTTTATATGTTCAGTTTTTCCCAGCAGTAAACATGTGGTGCTTTTATAGTAGAAAAACAAAATAATAGATGTTATTTTCAGCTTTTAAAAGAGTTTTTAAAACCCTGCTCTTCAAGGGGCTTCAAGAGGCTCAACTTATTCTTTCCTTCATAGATTCTTCTGCCATTTACCAATCAGAAATAATCTACCTTCTCTCTTCTACCATCTCTTTCTACCTTATATTTTAATTACATGCTGCAACTCTCACAGTAACCAGTTGGTACTATGAATAGGGATCACTGTTTGTTAAGTGAGTGAATAGATGAATAAATGCTAACAGTCATTCAAAGTAAATAATTCTTTAAAGAGTTTATCCTCACTAGAGACAATGCATATCAAGAAAATTATAAAATAGATGTTAATTTATAAGATAATTGTCAAGGTAAATGTGGAGTGTGTAGCACAATAAGCACTAAAGGGATTCTTTAAACAGGGTCAATAGAATCCTGTTTCTGAAAATGAGATCAGGGATTTTGGCTGGGACCGACAGGTGCCAAAAGGAAGCACTTTTACTTGGAAACGTACTTCAGTGATATTTGAAGGTCAAAATTATGAATGCAGAGTCACGCACTAGAGTCTGTGAATAGTCCCAGCCCTCCCCCTCCACAGGCCTCTCATATAGGCTCTGCACAAAATAGAATGTGGCTGCAGTAATCTACAAAGCAGATCAACTGTACTGATAAAGACCACTGACTAGTTTTAATTTGCCAGCCTTTTCTGTTTTCCTAGTGATGGTTATTAAAGTGACAAAAGGACTGTATTTGGGGGGAGGGGTCCCAAGTTGAACCTATAAGAGCATCTGCTGGGAGGAAAGAAAATGAACCAAAGACATCTTTTGGTCTCAAATCAAATAAATAGTGATAAATTGGAATGTCATTCATGCTTACTAGTTTCAAACGTAATACAGTAGAAATAAGGTATCCGGAATAGATGTTTTTCCCTAAAATTAAAAATTAGCCTGGGGAGCTATACTGGTATCTCTTAGTGATTGTCAAACTCCAATACCGAGTGTCATGTTTTCAGACCACATGGGAAGAAGCAGTGATGAATCAAATGACAGGGATGAGAAGCGATTCATGAGGCATCCTGTCCTCCAGGAAGCCCTGCTGTGTGCTGAATGCAAACTGGTTCACTTCATTTTCTCTCATCTCCTTTCTATATTTTCTTGAAGGAATATTATATACATAATTATATACAAGTGCTTTTTGTAAATATTTCATCAGAAAAAAAATCTGTTCTGGAAGTATCCAGTCCTAACTTGCTGTTCAAAATACTAGCACAGCATGTAAAATGTCTTCCTAACTTCAAGTAGTTATACCTGGAGCTGTTTAATTAAGGTTCTCTGTATTAAATAAATTAATTCATCCAAATCTTGGTTCAAGTCACCTCCTTCTGTTTGTCTTGATATTTTGTTTTCATTTCAATTGTCTTTCATTTTATTTTGTCTAGTTTTAAAACGCCAAAGTAGTCACAGTTTGGCAGCCTTTGAGCAGCATCGTGTGCTCTTCTCTGAGTCTCTCTCTGTAAGCAGAATGTCAACTGTCTGGGTCATGAAGAGGGAAGAGGCAAACCTTTGGGACCAGACCAGTTGTGTAACTGTGAAAACACACTGAGAATTTTTCTATCTAAATTCTGCATATAAGATAAAAATAGATCTCTAGTACCTTAACTTTTTCTTAAGAATCTGAGAGACTGATGGATGCTACACTTGGGAGTTGGGATAACAGCCACCTCTTGATGTATTATTTTATTCTTTGCCACTCTGAGCATAATGACCTTTTTCAAATTCTGTCTCTTCAAGGTACACTAAATTCTTTGGGGGACTTGTCATACATAAACACTAAATGCAAAGATCAAGAGCAAAGTAATGTTTAAGATTTAAAATAGGAAAAATAGGAGCAGTTGCTTAATGTAAAGCATGACACAGAAATGTTGTTAATGTATTTCTATTCTAGCTTCATTGTTTATAAAAGTTCATTATTTAATTATTCATTCCTAATAGTTTCTATAGGATGTTTTTGTAATTAATATTTTTAAATTTTTTAAATGTGAAACAATGAAAATCTTGAAATATTAAATGCTTTTTGTGATCTAAAATATGTATGTACTTTTTCAGGAATGCTTTGCTCTGCAGTCACTTTTGTACTGTTAGTATCTTTAAAAACTATGAAATAGGGCTGGATGTGGTGGCTCACACCTATAATCCCAGCACTTTGGAAAGCCAAGGTGAGAGGACTGCCTGTGCTCACAGATTTGAGACCAGCCTAGGCAATTTGGTGAGACCTCATTGCTACAATAAACCAAAAAGTTAGCCGAGCATGGTGACGTGTGGCTGTAGTTCCAGCTACTTGGAAGGCTGAAGTGGAAGGATTGCCTGAGCCCATCAGGTCGAGGCTGCGGTGGCCATGAGCATGCCACTGCATTCCAGTCTGCACAACAGAGTGAGATTCCAACTCAAAAAAACAAAACAAAACTGTGAAATAGTAGGGAATCTAAAAATGAGTTATATAACATTTCATAGTATAACTCAATCTCCATTTCAGTAATAAGAGTTCTAGTTCTTTGTTTCTTTTGTAAGAATTTGTCATTATAATCCCCTAAAGGAAAATAAAGGCAATAATATTATTTTATTTGGATATTAATATGAATACCACCATTTTGTTCATAGAATAGTATCTTTAAAGTAAAATAATATAAAACTCATTTATTGAATTTTAGTTGGACTATTTTACAAAAAAGGCCTAAATGGAAAGTATAAGTGCCATATTTAACCCTGTTAGTATTAGACAAGGCCAGACTGGAACCTCACACAGCAAGTCTTTTTCCTTCTCTCTCATAAATACTGGTCACATGGGATGCTGATCTTATTGAATTGACTGAACTAAAATACTACCAAGATAATTTTTTAAAAGCAGAAGACTTATCTACAGAAGCGTTTTTGTGTATTAAAGAGAGATAATATTTTAATACATTTACTTGCTTGCTTTAACTTACAAGTAATTATTTGACTATGTGGCCCTCAAATTATTTTGCAGTCCCATATAAAGAAATCCACAGTAACATGCTTTGCCAAGTTCCACATTAGTAATAACAGCATTAACTGTATGAGATATATTTGTAAGAATTGTAAGGTACCTTACATATTTTAAAATCATCTTTTTTGCAGTATAACTTAAGTACAATAAAATGCACCAAATTTAAGGGTACAATTTGATGAGTTTTGCCAAATACATCAGTCATGTAACCATCATGACACTTCCAGCACCCCAAAAAGCTCCCTGGTGCTGCTTTGCAGTCAGTTCCTTCTCCTGCCTCTGGCCACAGGGAACCACTAATCTGCTTTCTGTCACTATAGCTTAACCATTCCTAAAATTATATTTAAACAAAGCAATATAGTATGTATTCTTCTGTTCTAGTGTTTATTTCACTTATCATAAAGCTTTTGAGATCCAGTCATGTTGTTGTATAGATTAATCATTTATGCTTTTTTTATTTCTGAGGAGTATTTCATTGCATGAATATTATTATAGTTTGTTTACTAATCACCTGTTGATAGGCATGTGGGTTGTTCTTAGTTTGAGGCTATTATGAATAAGACTTCTATGAATAGTCATTCTAAATAAGTCAGTCAGTCTTTTTGTGTGGGTATGCCTTTCTTTTTCTTGGGTAAATATTTAGAAATTGAATTGCGGGGTTGCATGAAAAAAAAAAATGTTTAACTTCATGAGAAACTGCCGAACTGTTTTCCCAAGTGACTTTCCATTTCTCATGCCTACCAGTAATGCGTGAGAGTTCCTATTTCTACAAATATGTCAGCACTTGTTATTGTCAGTGTTTTGATTTTTAGTCATTCTGGTGGATAGTAATATCTCATTGTGGTTTACATTGTTTTATATTTTCCTAATAACTAATGATGTTATTATCATGTGCTTATTTGCCATTCATGTCTTTTTGTGAAATGTATGCTTATATCTTTTGCCCAGTATTTGTTAATCAGGCTGTTCTTGTTTTGTTTTTAGAGTTACTTTTTTTCCCCTCTCTTTTAATTTTTTTATTTTAAAGATGTGGGGTACAATTCAGGATTAGGTATACAAATGTTCATTCTGCAGGTACCCTGGTTGATGAGGTGTGCTCCCCTCCCCCAGCAGATTCCCACTACTGCCACTCCTACCTCCACCCCCACCCCTCCGCTTTCAGGCAATTTCCTGCTACTACCAATCCATTTATTTATTTATTTACTTTTTTCTTCTCTTTTAATTTTTTTATTTTAAAGGTGTGGAGTACAATTCAGGGTTAGGTATACAAATTTTCATTATACAGGTGCCCTTGTTGATGAGGTGTGTCCCCCTTCCCTGGCAGATTCCCACTACTGCCTGTCCCACCCCCGACCCCCGGCAGTTTCCCGATACTGCCAATCCTTTTCTAGTAGTATTACGATAATTGTTCAAGGTCCACTTATGAGTGAGAACATGTGATACTCATTTCTTTGTTTCTGTGATACATCACTCAGTATTATAGACTCTAAGTCCATCCAGGTTGCTGTGAAGTTCATGATTTTGTCCTTCTTTATGGCTGCATAATATTCCATCATGTATATGCACCACATTTTTTTATTCAGTCTTCTTTTGATGGGCTGCATGGTTGGTTCTATGTTTTTGCTACTGTGTACAATACTGTGATAAACATATGTGTACAGGTATCTTTTTACAGAGTGATTTGAGTTCTTCCAGGTATATTCCCAGTAAGAGGATGGCAGGGTTGTATGGAAGGTGGATTTTTAGATCTTTTAAGAATCACTGCACTGTTTTCCACAGAGGTTATATTAGTTTACACTCCTACCAACAGTGTAGAAGTATTCCCTTTTCCACACCCTCTCCGGCATCTGTTGTTTCTTGAGTTATTGATGATTGCCCTCCTGACTAGAGTTAGATGATATCTCAGTGTGGCTTTGATTTGCATTTCTTTGATGCCTAGTGAGACTGAGCATTTTTCATGTATCTGTTGGCTGCTCATATGTCTTCTTTTGATTCGTGTCTATTTATATCTTTTACCCACTTTGTAATGTGGCTGTTTTTTTTTTCTTTTCAGCATGT
Organism: Carlito syrichta; assembly: GCF_000164805.1. NCBI lineage: Eukaryota > Metazoa > Chordata > Mammalia > Primates > Tarsiidae > Carlito > Carlito syrichta. Next base: position 548,097 of record NW_007246553.1, read on the forward strand.
TTGAGTTCCTTGTAGATCCTAGATGTTAGAGGCCTTTGTCAGATATACAGTTGGCAAATATTTTTTCCCAGTCTGTGGGCTGTCTCCCAGCTCTCTTGATGGTTTCTTTGACTTTGCAGAAGCTTGTCAGTTTGATGAGGTCCCACTTGTCTATCTTATCTCTTATAGCATGAGCAGTTGGGGTTTAGATCAGGAATTGGTTGCCAGTTTCGATTTCTATAAGGGTGTCTCCTGCATTTTCTTAGGTTCTTTTAATTTGAGGTTTTACATTTAGGTCTTTGATTCATTTAGAGTTGACTTTGTGTATGGTGATAAGTAGGGTTCTTGTTTTAATCTTCTGTATGTGGTCAGCCAGTTTTCTCAGCACCATTTACTGAATAGATTCTCCTCTCCAAGTGGTTCATGGTGGAGGCTTTGTCAGAGATAAGTTGACTGTGAAATTGAGGTTTTGCTTCTGGATCTCTCTATCCTGTTCCATTGGTCTATATGTCTATTCTTATACCAATCCCAGGCTGTTTGGATTATTGGAGCTTTATAATAAAGTTTAAAATCTGGAAGTGTGATCACTTCCACTTTGTTTTGTTTTTTGTTTTTTGGGGTTTTGGGGGTTTTTGTTGATTTTTTTTTTTTTTGCTGAGAATTGTTTTGGCTATTTGTGGTCATTTATGTTTCCATATGAATTTCTGTATTATCGTTTCCAGGTCTGAGAAGAATGCTGCTGGTAATTTAACGGGTATTGTGATAAATCTGTAGATTGCCTTGGGTAGGATGTACATCTTAACAATGTTGATTTTTTCCAATCCATGAGCATGGAATAGTTTACCATTTGTTTGTGTCATCCTTGATTTCTTTGAGCAGTGTTTTGTAGTTTTTTTTGTAAAGGTCTTTAACTTCTCTGTTTAAGAAGATGCCAAGGTATTTGATTTTTGTGTGTGTGTGGCAATTGTGAATGGGATTTTGCTTTTTATCTGGGTTTCTGTTTGTTTATTGTTGGTGTATAGACATGCAACTGTCTTTTGCACATTTATTTTGTACCCTGAAACTTTGCCAAAGTCTGTTATCGGTGCATGGAAGTTTTGACAGATTCTCTTGGGTTTTCAAGGTATAGCGTTATGTCATCTGCAAAGAGGAATAACTCGACTTCGTCTTTTACTGTTTGGATACCCCTGCTCTCCTTATCTTGTCTGATTGTTCTATCTAGGACTTTCAAAACTATGTTGAAAAGGAGGGGTGAGAGGAGGCATCCTTTTCTTTTTCCAGTTTTCAAGGGAAATTTTTCCAATTTCTGTCTGTTTAGCAGTATGCTGGCTGTGGGTTTCTCGTAGATGGCTCTTACTATTTTGAGGTATGTTCCATCTATGCCTAGATGTTCGAGGGTCTTTATCATGAAGAGGTGCTGGATTTTATCAAAAGGTTTTCCGCATCTAATGATGTAATCATGCGGTTTTTGTTTTTAACCTCTTTTGATGTATTTAATTATGTTTATGGTCTTATGAATGTTGAACCAGCCCAGCATCCTGGGGAAGAAGCCTACTTGGTCGTGGTAGATGATTTTTGAGATGTGTTGTTGAATCCAATTTGCTAGGATCTTGTTGAGAATTTTAACATCTATGTTCATCAAGGATATTGGCCTGTAGTTCTCTTTCTTTGTTGAATCTTTACCTGGTTTGGGTATCGGTGTGATGTTAACTTCATATAAAGATTTGGGGAGAGTTCCATCTTTCTCAATTATCTAAAATACTTTCAGTAGGATTGGTATCAGTTTCTCCTTGTATGTTTTGTAGAATTCTACTGAAAAGCCAGCTGGTCCAGGGCTTTTGTAGGTAGCTTTCTTATGACATAGTCAATTCCCTGGGTTGTTATTGGTCTATTCAGGGTCTCGATTTCTTCTTGTTTCAACCTGGGGAGGTTGTGTGATGTCAGAAAGTCCTCCATTTTCAAGTTTGTTTTCAAACAAGTGTACATAATAGTCTATGATAATCTTTTGTATTTCTTTAGGGTCAGTCTTGATCTTTTACATTTCTGATTGTGTTTATGTGGGCTTTTTCTCTCTTCTTCTTGGTCAGTCTAGCTAGAGGATCTTCAATCTTTTTTATCCTTTCAAAGAACCAGCTTTTTGTTTCATTGATTTTTTTTTTTTTTTTTTTGTATTATTTTTTTGTCTTCTATGTCCAAAATTTGGGCTTTTATTTTGGTGATCTGAATTCTGCTGAAGTTAGGGTTTGGTGGTCTTGCTTTTCCAGCTTTCTTAGTTTATTTGTTAGACTATTAACTTGTGATCTTTCCATTTTCTTCATGTGCGTTTGTAGAGATATGAATTTCCCTCTTAGTATTGTTTTCATGGCATCTTGGAGCTTTTGGTAAGAGGTTTCCTTGTTTTCATTTGCTTCCAGATATCTTTTAATCTCTGTTTTGATTTCCATGTTGGCCCAGGAGTTGCTTAACATCATGCTGTTTAGTGTCCATGTCTTTGTGAGTTTTGGGGGAACTTTGTTGGTGTTGATATTTGTTTTTATTCCACTGTTATATGGGAAGGTGAATGGCACAATTTCAGTCTTATGAAATTTGTTTGTGCTTGAATTATGGCCGAGGATGTGGTGTAGCTTAGAGTACATTCCATGTGGTGATGAGTAGAATGTATATACTCATAGGTGGTTGTTATATAACCATAGGTGGTTGTTAGGTGGGGTGTTCTGTAGGTATCAGTTAAGTCCATTTTGTCAAGGAGAGTTGAGGTTCTGGATCTCCTTGTTGATTTTTGTCTTGATAATCTGTCTATGGTTGTGAGTGGGGTATTTAAGTTCCCAGCTATGATAGTGTAGAGTCAGTATCTTTTTTTAAGTTTACCTAGAAGCTGCTTTATGAAAGTTAGTGGTCCTATGTTGGGTGCATATATGTTTAGGATGGATATTTCTTGATGATGCATTGAACATTTTATCATTACAGTGACCTTCCGTATCGTTTTTAATTTTAGATAGCTTAAGGGGCATTTTGTTTGATATTAAGATCACAACTCCTGCTTTCTTTTGTAGTCCGTTCACCCGAAATTTTGTTTCCCATCCTCTTACTTTGATTCTATGAGTGTCCTTTCTGATGAGATGAGTCTCTTGGAGACAATATATTGTTGCCTCATGTTTTTTTATCCATTTTGCCATTCTGTATTTTTTTCAATGGTATATTTAGTCCAATCACATTCAGGCTAATTATTGAAATGTGAGAGTTTATTCCCATCATGAGGTTCTTATAGAGTCTGTTGTTATTGTTGTTATTGTTGTTGCTATTTGCTTGTTGCCTTTCTTTTGATTTTGGGGTGGATTAATGTGTGTTTTCAATCTTTTTCCTGCATCCTTGTGAAAGGCATTATTCTTTTTTTCCTTTCTTCTGTGTTTAATAGAGTTGGTCTGGAGGCATCATAAGCTCTTAGGGATTGAGTGTCTGAGAAAGATTTTAATTCTCCATCACTGATAAAGCTTAGTTTAGCTGGGTAGGTAATTCCTGGTTGAAATTGTTTATTTTTGAGAACTTTGAAGATTGGGCTCCAAGCTCTCCTAACCTGAAGTGTTTCTGTAGATAAGTCTACTGCTATTCTAATTGCTCTTCCTAATAGGTAGTCTGACCTTTTTCTCTTTCTGCTTTTAGGATTCTTTTATACCTACTTTGTGTAAGCAAATTACTATGTGTCTAGGAGTTGGTCTTCTCACTTGTTGTCTTGCAGGGGGTGTCTGAATCTGTTATGTTTGAATGGTCCTTTTTGATGAGATAAGGGAAGTTTACTTGGATAATTTCATGGAATGTTTGTTCCAGGGTTGTCTCTCTATCTCCCTCAGGGATTCCAATTAATTTTAGTTTCTGCCTCTTGAAATAATTGGTCATCTCTTGGAGCTTTTTTTTCTGTCTTTTTAGCTTCTTTTCCATGTTTTTAACAGTTTGGGTTAGTTCCATATTTTGGTCCTCAAGCTCTGAGATTCTTCTGCTTGGCTAATTCTGCTTTGCATTCTTAGCACTTTGTTATTTATTTCTTTCACTGTATCTTTATTGCTGTTACCTCAGCTATCAACTCCTTCATTCCTTTCTCTTGTCGCTCCTCAATTCTATTTATTCTCTCTATTAATGTCTTGATATCTGGGTTTGTGGTTTGAGACCAGTCATTCTGGGGGCTCTTTGTTGTTTATGTTCTGAAGTCTGTATTCTCAGTGTCTGACTTCCCAGGGGTCTGTATGAGACCCATATTCTTCTTTTGTTTTTTCTTCATTTGTTTACATTTTCCTCCCCCCCCCCCCTTTTAAAATCTCTTCTTTAATCTGTTATTCAGGGATGGGGTAGATTTTACTTCTGTTTGTTCAATCTCCTATTTTTCCTCATGTGGATCCTCTGGCTTTGTTCAATTCTGAAGCTGGCCTGTGGTTTGAGGACTATACTTTTTACAGTTTTGAGATTTAATTGAGGGAGGAACTGTGATTCAGAAACTATCTTCAGCTCTCAGCATCTGCTGACAGGTGTGTGAGCCCCCTGGAACCCACTTCCCACTGCCCTACAATCTGTCCATGCTGTTGGGGATATAGGTTTGCTCCCTGAAAGCTAAATGAGGTAAGAAAATGAAAAGAATGGAAAAAGAAAGGAGGGGGACAAGACAAAGGTAGAGAGAGAGAAGAATAAGAGGGAAAGCAATCAGGCATACCTACTATCAAAAAAAAGAGACACAAACTAAGACAGAAAAAAATTTTAAAAACTAAGACACAGACAATCATACAAATACACAAACCAACAAAAACCCCCTACTGATGTACTCGCCTGTCAAAAATACCCATACATAATTAGGAAATCTTTTAAAAGAGCAATAAAATAGCAGAAACAGAGCAAGTACAAAAACTTAGTCAAAACAGAAAGATAGAAAAAAGAAAACTAAAACAAACCAAAAAAAAAAAAAAGATCAAAACAGACCAAAAAAAAAAACCCCAAACTCACTCTGAGGTGGTTTTGTAAGTCCAGCTTCCTTTCAGTTCTGATCTCCAGCCCCTCCCCTCTGCTCTCAGCACAGGCTGATAGGGTTGCTCTCAGCATAAGTCAGATGCCCCAGGACAACTGTGTGAGGAGGATGGATCAGATCTGAACTCACCCGTCTTGCTGCCTGTCAAGTCTCCCACTCAGATCTGACGTATCTGAGTCTGATCCTGCATGGGAGAGGGGCATTTGTCTCTCTGTTTGATGAGATTATCTCTAGTTCCCAAGCTGGAAGCTGAGTGGAGTTGGGCAGGGCAATGCAGGTATCTGCCTGGTCCCTGGATAGAGAAAATGGCTCCAGTTGGCGTTTGCTCACCGGTGGTGGGGCTCCTTTCCAGCTCTCCCCAATCTTCTCCCTCAGGGCATTGGATCTGGGGCTCCAGCCGCTTTGCTTTCACAGGTGATGGTGTAGGCCAGGGGCCAGGTGTTGAGAATCAGCTGTATTCAGCAGGCTTTTCTCCGGAGAGTCCCGAGAACAGCAGACAATCTTATGTGCTGTAGGCTCCAATCTCAGGGTGGTGGGGGGTTGCAGCCACTTCCAGAGGAGAGCCCCAGGTGCATGAACCCAGGTCTCCCCTTGGACAGACTTTCATTCAACCACCGACACATACCCACTCACGCAAAGAGTCTTTATGGACACTCATTTTAGTGGCAACTCTCACAGTCTGACCTGTCCCATTGCCATCTTGCAAGAAATCTTGTTCTTGCTATTGTCATAAACATTTGTTATTTTTCTTGAATACAAGTCCTTTATCAGCTAGGTATTTCGCAAATATTTTCTCTCAGTCTGTCACATATCCTTTCCTTTATTTTCAGGAGAGGTTTCTAATTTTGATGAAGTTTTGATGCAGATTTTTCAGGTCAGACTGGGCTTCAAAAGTGTCAGCTCAGTGGGTCGGCCAGCCAGACCCAGAGAGGGTCATCAAGGGGCTGGTAAGCCTAGTCCCAGAAGTGTTGACTCTAATGGGCTGGCAAGCCAAGCCCTGAAAGTGTTGCTGGTTCAGTGGGCTGGCAAACCTAGCCCCTGGAGTGTCTCAGCTTTGGAGTCTTGACTTCTTCCAGCAGCTCTCATGGTTCAGCTGGCTCCAACGATCTTCTGCAGCTCTTCAGGTTACAGCTCTTCAGGGTCAAGGTTCTTGTCTCATGCCCAGGAAGAATCAGGGACATGCACAGTTGGAAAGTGAAAAAGCAGGAATTATTGAGAGAACAGCGAAGCTTCCACAGTGGGAGGAGACCCAAAGGGGCTGCCCATCTGGCGCCATAAACCTGGTGCTTATATTGCCCTAAGTCCAAGCTGATTGGCTAGCACTAGCTGTGCACTGTAGCTGTTCTGATTGGTCAGTATTAAGGACCAGTCGGCAGGAGGTGGGGGCCTAATGGTGAGCTGATTGGTTGCTTTTTTATCCCAGCAGGGAGTATTTAAGCTCTAGCTTGAGAGGCTTACAGGGAGCTTATTTACCAATGCTGAGCCTGAGAAACCTGCTGGGAATTTGCTATATTGTTACCAGAATTTGCTATATTGTTACTAGCCTTTTTCTAGCTATCTCGTGTCTCAGTTTCATTTATTGATTTTTTTCTTTTATGAATTATACTTTTGGTGGCGTATGTAAGAACTCCTTTATAACCAAGGTCACAAAGATTTTCTCTTTTGTTTTTATTTCTAAAGGGTCTAGAGTTTTAGCTCTCAGATATACAACTCATACAATGCCCGCCTCTTGTCCTGGCTGACTAGGGACCCTTTGACTCTTCCTGCCATTTGTTTCTTCGTTTACTTATCTGCCTTGTTTCTAGCTTTGCATGTCTTCTGTTCAGAACATCTTTTATTGCCTCTTCTGGGACTCCTAGTTCTAATCTTATTCCAATCATTTCTTGGAGGTCAAAATACATTGGAAATATTTTTTTAGTTACTTGCCTTTTCCTTTTTCTCTTACTTTTTAGTAATATTTCAAGGAATGTCGTATTGCATACCTTTTCCATGTCCTCCTCTAGAAAGATATCAAATTTTTCATTTGTTTGCCTTGTAAAATATGTAAAAGTTTAAAAACGCATGAAGCTTGAGATGACCAAACATTAAATTCAGCTAGAAGTTAATGCAAAATTTTAGAACATTTTATTAAATTAAAGTTAATTTGATCAGGTTGGAATAAAATCTTATACAGATAGCACTGGAAGAGTGCTTAGTCTGTTCTTTATGAAAGATAGGATTAAAAGATTTTTTTTCCTAGGTTCTATCAAGCAGGATTTCCATGTCTAGATAATTGCATTAGCAAATGTATAACAATTTAGCAAGGCTCTACTCAAACAGGATGCATTTTTGAACATCCTTCTCCTGTATACTTCCTCATTTGTTTCTCCTCATGCCCTCTGTTGACCTCTATTATCTCTTCTACAAGATCACTTTTTACTCACACTGTAAACTCCTTAAGGACAAGGACCTGGCCTTTTTACAATACTACACAGTCCCTGCTATATATTATATGCCCAGAAAGTGTTTACTGAAACAATAATGTTACCTTTTCTTTAACATTTCCAGAACAGGAGATTCTGTCATCTCTTATATGCTAACATCCTAAAAATTTATGTGGTAAGAATTTGCTGCCTCATCTGCTATATAGTTTAAAACCACTGTCTTCAATACTGTCTTATTTTTGTTTATCGTTGTTATAGTTTGGGCTGCTGAAATAAAGTATCATCATAGAATGGGTGGCTTATAAATGACAGAAATTTATTTCTCATAGTTCTGGAGGCTGGGAAGTCTAAGATCAAGGTGCCAGCAGATCCAGTACCTGGTGAAGGACTGCTTTTTGGTTTGCAGATGGCTGTCTTATCATTGTATCTGCACATCTCAGAGAGAGGAAGCAAGCTTTCCTTTTTTTTTTTTTAATAAGGATACTAATTCCATTCATGAGGAATCTACCCTCATGAACTACCTCCCAAATGCCCCACCTACTTTAATATCATTACATTGGGGGGTAGGATATCACCATTTGACTTGTGGGGAGACACAAACTTTCAGTCTATAGCAATCATTATCATATTATCAACTAAAATGTTTGACTATCATTCTCTTGAGCACTATTGGCATTTTACGAAACTCAATACGTGCTTTTGACTTCTTAGTAAATGATGAGCCCTTCGCTGAGGCTGGGCATTTTTCTCTCTACCTTATATGTTTTTGAAAAGGAAGACTTTTTGAACCATTATTAGTTCATCATTAGTACATTCTTTGTTGTTATTATTGGCAAGAATGTTGATAAGGTGATGTTTAGAGAAAAAAATTGGGATATTGGTATAATAAACATTTTCTCTATCACTAGTATCAGAAAAAATAAGATTACTTTTAGTACATACACTTTAATTTTAAATAAAATATTGAGCACTCATTTTAAAACTTTACTGCTGTGTAGTGTATTCTTTGATAATCTGACATAAATATGATCCAGAATATAAAGAAAACCTGTATTGACTGTCCTAGGTGTCTGATATGGTTTTAGACAATAACTTCATGGCAATTTGATTAGGTTTACCAGTCTATAGCCATTACAGTAGATTATGGAAAAATTCAGAAAATAAGCCCAGTTCCTTACCTACATAATGGTTGTCTTGCCTGTTGTTATATGAATTGAGTCAGTCACCAAAATACCTAAACTGCATAAAACCTAAACCAGTTAGCATTACAAAATAATGATAATTGTTTCTGAGATTACAGCTGGAAGGTCCTAGTAGATTTGCTCACTCTTTCTCAAGGACACATTTGTTCCAAATACAATGTTTCTAGAGGCCCTTTTCAGCCTTGCTTCCAATAAGCTGAGCAGTGAAGCAAAAATGACATCATTGACATCATTGTCAATGACAATGACATCAGTCTATTTAATAATTAGACTACACACTGGTATAGTGTGTGATTCCATAATTACTCTGATTGTTTTTACATGGGTGGTATTTGAATGACCCTTTCTTCCATTACTGATAGTGTTATTAAAATACTCAAAGGGTGCCCCATTTTCCTTTACTAGTATCAAGTTGCTCTTTGCTTAGAAAGAGGTCCTCTAGTCTGTTTTATATTTGCTTCTGAGGCTGCTTTTTTCCATCTATGCTGATACTGCTGACATTCCATCTACGTAGGACACGTTTGATGCATTGCCCCCTTCTGAATCAGTTATATGTTTGTACTGAATTGTGCTTCTTTTGTTCTTGCCCTTAACTCAGGTGCTTAGATTTCCTGTAGTTGTTTCCACTATTTGCTGCATTTTTCATTTAGTATCATTAACATATATCTTTTTGGTGAATGTATCTTTTTGGAAATAGTCCGTTTTACTCTAATTTATGTTCTATTTCCTCAAATTTCTCTTTCTGATAGCAACATTGCCACGCCTGCTGTTTGTTAGAATATACTTCTTATGTCCTTTCCTTGTATATTCTAATCCTGCTTTCTTCTGTGTAAACAGGGTGACAACTTCGGCAGGCTTTTTTCTTTACCTTACATCCTCCCTTCCACTTAGCATGTTGAAGTCATGTAGGATGTTATCTCCTTTTTTTTTTTCTGTAAATAGGCTTTTTTTTTTAGAGCTGTTTAGTTTCACAGCAAACTGAGCAGAAGTCACAGAAGTTTCCCATCTAACCCCTTCCCCCACATACGCCTTTCTTGTATCAAAATCTCCCACCCGAGTGGTACAGAGTAACAACTGATGAACCTACATTGACACATCATTATCACTTAAAGTTCATAGGTTACAACAGGATTCACGCTTGGTATTATACATCTAGGGTTTAGACAAATTTATAATGACATGTATCTACCATTTAATATCATACAGGGTAGTTTCACTGCCCTAAAAATCCTCTGTGCTCTACCTATTCATCCCTCCCTCCACTCCAGCCCTGACACCACTGATTCTTAAACTATTTTCATGTTTTGCATTTTCTACAATGTCATATATTCAGAATCATACAGTATATAATCTTTTCAGATTGGCCTATTTCATTTAGTTGTCCTTCGTGTCATAATAGCTCATTTATTTTTAGCGCCATATGATGCTCTAAATTTTGACTAGATATTGTCTAGATCTTCCACAGTTTATTCATTTACCTCCTCAAAGACACCTTGACTGCAATTATGAACAAAGCTACTATAAACATATTTGTGCATGTTTTCCTATAGACATAAATTTTTAACTCCTTATGTAAATAATAAGCTTGATTTCTAGGTCATATGGTAAAAAGAATATGTTTAGCTTTATAAGAAACTGCCAAACTGTCTTCCAAAGTGGTTATGCCATTTTGTATTACTACTAGCAATAAATGAGAGTCCCTGTTGCTCTTCATCCTCATAAGCATCTGGTATTGTCAGTGTTTAAGTTTTGTTCATTCTGTTAGATTTGTAGTGGTATCTTCTTGCTGTTTAAATTTTTACTATCCTTATGACCATGATAGGGAGCATCTTTTTATGTACTTATTTGCCATCTGAATATCTTCTTTCATAGGTATCTATTAAAAACGTTAGCCCATTTTTTAATCAGGTTGTTTGTTTTCTTATTGTTGTATTTTAAGAGTTATTTGTATATTTTGGAGATTAGTACTTTACCTAATTTGTTTTTGCAAATATTTTCTCCCAGTCTATGTGTTGTCTCTATTTTTTAACAGATGAATGAACAGTTATATAGACATAATTATCTCATTTCTTTCCCCATGCTGCTTCTTGCTCCTCACTTCCTCCCCTTTTGTACATTCCTTTTTTACATGATATGGACTATGTCCTTGAATAATTCTTTTACATGTGTAATATTTGATGATCCATCATTTAACTAACTCCCACCAGGAGACTAAGTTCTGTAAGGGCATGAATTCTTGCCTTTTTTGTTCCCTGCCTTGCCTACAACAGTGCTTGGCAAAAAGTAAGTGCTACATATATCTCTTGGCCTTCTGCCTCACTCCCACCCACTTTAAATATTTTTAATGGAAAAATTATAAATTGCCTATCATATTTTCCTGAATTCTGATGCCAGGTCCACCCCCCAGAATAGTTCATCTTTATTGATGACTAAAAGTCATCATTATTCATATCATATTATTCTCATCTGATTACCTCTAAATTAACTAGCTTCAGTATGCCAAGTGTTTGGATTTTATTTTTCTTTATATCAGGCTAGAAGTGGTAGTGTAGAAACTTGGGACAGGGTAGAGCCCTCTGAGAGCATCATTTGCTGGGGCCAGAGATATTCTAAGAAATAGTGTCTAGAATATGTCAACAAAAGGCCATGAGATCCACAGAGGAAGGAAAGGAGAAGACTTATTTTCAGAGGGAGTAGGGAAGCATGGCTCTTGGGGAAACTGAAGGTGCTTGCTCCACAGAATGAGGTGGGGCTAGTATATATGTCTGACAGAGTCAGTCTTACCTACATATTGAGTAGGGTTAGGGAAAATCTATGAGTATTCACGAGGTGCTTGTGCAGTGGGTAAACATATATGTTATACACATCCCACATTCACATTGGCATGGGGTTTTAGCATTAAAATGGGATTGGAATTTGGCTCTTTACATCAAAGAGTGAACTGTAGTGCACAAAGAAAATTTGTTCATAACTTCCACAAGTTGTCTGAAACTGGTTTAAGGTCTACAGAAATATATCAATAAAGAATGTTTATAAGATAGATCCTCTGTCCAATCAGAGTTATGATAGGACCACAAGGCAGAGAGGTTGGAAGTTTGTTGACTGTCATCTGATAGGAGGTCTGTCAGGGTTGACTGGAAATTTTTCCAGGTGTAATTTTTCAGCAATGTTTTTCAGAAGCTGCCTTCTGCTTGATTACAGTAAAGAAATCATATAGCAGTGAATAGCACTGGGATATATGACCAATCCCTTATCCTACTAGTCATGAGATGGGGGGGTTGTTTTTGCTTTTGTTTTTCTGTCTCATTTTAGCCATGTGAAGTCCCTCTCATCTGTCTGTTGGAGTATATTTTGACAAAGAGTTAACCTGGCAGACGTCCATGCTTGAAAGAGGGAAAATTTAGAATTGTAGCCCATAAAAACCAGATAAAAAAACAAGTTCAGAGTTGAAGATGAGAACCCAAGTCAGGAGAAATCATTGCACCAATGAAAAAGTGCCTGCAGAAATTTTCTATCAGGTATGGATGAGAAAGAAGCAAGTAGTATAGCTCCTGTCCCTTCATAAACAGTGATAACTTTTCTTTTATCTCTAATCCCAGCTCTGCCTGCCCATTCTTACTGTTGAGCCATCATTCTCACTACTGCTAACTCTATTATACCAGTTATCTTAGATTCATAAAATACTACCCCAAAACATAGTGGCTTAACAAAGAATTGTTTATTTCTTATTGTTTTCAGATTGGGTCAGTATTTTGTGCTGGGCTCAGCTGAATGGTTTTCTGCTGTTCTCCTCCAGGGTCACTTTTGTGGCTTTAGTTATAGGTAGCTCAAATAGGGCTGCAGAGTATAATTTAGCCTCATTCACTTGTCTGGAGCTTTTTTGCTGGCTGTAGGTTCAGCCCTCCTTTTCTCTACATGGTCTCTCACCTGGGCTTCTTTACATGATGTCAGGAGTTCTAGGAAGACGAAGTTGAAAGCTGCAAGGTCTCTTGAGGTCTATACTTTAGAACTTCATAATATCACTTCTGCCGCATGCTGGTCAAAGTTACAAGGTTAGCCTAGATACAAGAAGGGTGCAGAAGTACAAAATATTATGGCTATGTTTTTTATTCCACACCTGTGCCTGAGAGCCTACCTCTCAGCATTACCTTTAGACTTGTAATTTCCAGTATTGTAATTTATGTGTTCACATAGCTCTCTTCTTGTAGAATTGAAGTCTTTGAGGGAGGGAATTAGGCCATCAATAAATACAGTATAAAGCAGAGGACTTGGTACTAGTAAGACTCAATAAATGAATGTTAAGTCAATGGTGATATGCACATCACTGTTTTGTGGGAAATTTTGTGATTAAGAGATTGATGGAAATAGTATTTTGTTAAAAGTACAAAGTAGTTGGAAGTATACCTTTTTAGCTTAAAATAGTAAAAGTTTTCGTGTATGTCAATCAGTAACCACAGAATGCAATTTTCTTAGAATATACAACCTATCTGCATAATAGAGATTTAGCAGTATTTCCTTAATCAAGTCCCAGATAAAATACCAGAAAGATGTCATTTCATTTCTTTGCCATCATTATCATTCAAACATGTTGGACCTAATAGTCAAAGTTATATGTTGTCTTGTAGCATGTATTTAATGTCAGATTTATGACCATTTGTGACAAAATAACAAGATCTTAATAAGAAAAGTCTATTTAGAAATGTAGCCCCTAATTACTTTACTTTAAAAAAAATACTTTGAAACTGTAATTTGGTGAGACCTCATCTCTACAATAAATCAAAAAATTAGCCAGGTGTGGTAGCGCATGCCTGTAGTTCCAGCTACTTGGAAGGATGAGGCGGAAGGATCGCCGGAGCCCAGCAGGTCGAGGCTGCGGTGGCTGGGAGCAGCCACTGCACTCCAGTCTGGGCAACAGAGTGAGACTCCAACTCAAAAAAAAAAGAAACTGTAATTATAGTTTTAAACCTTATGTCACACAGTTCCTAATGACCTCATGGGGGTGAATTGTGCCTTTACTCCATCTGACCAAATTGGGGTTAACAGCAAATGCTGTTCTGGTGCCTTGTGGTAAAAATCGCCTTCTACTTCTGCACCTGTGTAAACTTCCCTGTCTGAATGGGAGTGAACTGAAGGGGAAGTATTTGCTGAATTAGTGTTGTAACCCACAGTCTAGACAAGTGCCATGGCCAAACCTAATGTCCCTACCAAAGGTGAATAGTTTCAGTATGAATGAAGAGAAGGAAAAAATAGTAGCTGAAGGTAAAGAAATGAACAAATGAGTATGTAAAGAGAGAAATTTAGTATTACATTAACACCTCAAAAGAGTCTCAGAGCAAGAGATGACATTGTCTCTTTTTGGAACCTGAAAAGATTGAATGTAAACCTACAAACCTGAGAGGCCTCACCTTGAGAGACATATTCCTGCAATATGAGACTGGCCTAATTACAGTGTTAATGACTGAATGGGATTCTAGTAATGTGCCAATATCTTTTGAATCATATATCCTTTTGACGCAAGGGGTCCCTTTTAGAACACTGGGGTGAACTGTGGACTGTGACATCATGAAATATGTATTTTGTCTTCATCCCCTTTTCTTGGCATACAACTCTTAAAATCCTTGGAATCTCCACGGTGATGTCTTTTTGTATGATGATGAGTTGATTGATGTCTGGTAGGCCCTAGGTGGCTTCAGCATGGGAGCTGGTCACCAGAAAGACCAAGGCATGTTGGCACTTTCAGCCCCAATCTCTGGGGAGGGAAGAAGGGCTGAAGACTTGTTCACCAATGGCCAGCTGTTTAATTATACCTTTGTAACGAAGCCTCCATAAAAACCCAAAGGGACAGGATTCCAAGAGCTTCCAGATAGCAGAACAATGGTATGCCCAGGAAAGACATGGGAACTTCAAGTCCCTTACCCCATATCCTATCCTATGCATCTCTTCATTTGTATTATTTAAAATATCTTTTAGAACAAACCAGTAAGCATTAAAAAATTTTTGAGTAATCTAAAAGCCCCAACTATTACCTAATATTAGTTGATGACACTAAAATGATAATTGGATATGTCATGGAATTTAAAAATCCTAGTTCTCACATAGGTAATAATTCCACATTGAATTTCACTTAGATGCTGTGATACCCACTTCTACTGCTATCCTCTGCTACTAGATGCTGTCAAGCAGCTGTCCTATTTTTCCTCTTGTGGTTCAGAGATTACTATAAATTTGCCAAAATTTTTTTGAATCCTCTATGCATGATAAGCTTTACATTTCTATAAATTATTATTTTGTCCACCTGGAGACCTTCAGACACTTTTGTTTTATGTAACTGTGGTCTGCAAGTTGGTAAAAACAAATTTTATTAAGAGACCAAAGGACACATGTATATGCAAAGTTAATATTTGCTCAGACAAATAATCCTTCATGAATGCAAAATGCATTTTATGTGGATTACATCAAAGAATCACAGAATGAATAACAACTAATCATAGAAGGACATTTGGTGAATATTTTAGGTAAATATTTTTTAAAACTTTTATCTTGTGGAGCTTCAAGATGAGAAAAATAGCTACGTATATGAAATCATGTCTTAATATAATACCACCAAAATAAGTCTTATCAAACATAATGCAAAATTAAAATTGAAAAAAGATAAAGTAAGCTTTTCTGGCTATGGAAAGAAAATATATAGAGACAGAAAAGAAATTGAATTTCACATCTTTGTTTCAAGATAAAAATGAATTATTATAAAATAGACCTGTGTTCATAACTTAGCCTTTCCTGTTTGGGTTTTGTACTCTGCAAGCAATCATAGGACTAAAGAGAAATTTATTATAAAGTCACCTGGGATATCATTTCATAAACATAGAAAGCAGCATTTGAAATTGGAATGGGAATAATGAAAATTTCATTTTAAAAGAATGTAAATGGGAGGGAAGGAAAGAACTGTTGAGATACATAAAAGAAAGTCCTTGCTTGTCTTGAATTCCTATATATACTGAAAAGTGTTTTCCATTAACAGAATACTGGTGCCACAGTAAATATGATTAGATCTTTCTCCTCTATAGAAAGGGACCAAAACTGTTCTAAAGATGCTTTATGTGGTAGTTTGCCAGATGAGGCTGTCTTCCCATGTGCCAAACAGGAGCATGCATGGCCTAGGAGTTCATTAGGCATCCTCAAACCAGAGACAACTGTGCAGGCTGGCCATGCAACTCTGTGGAAAGATTTAGAGGATGTAGTCTATTACTGACCCTCTCAGTGACGTGCAGAGTCAGCAGATCCCTTGCACAGAGAAGATAATCCTGCAAAGAGTTAACTGCTGCATGCTCTACAGAACATTCTGTATCTAAACCTAGGTGTACTCCACCATAATTAGAGTATATTTGTTCATTAGTAGCTGAACATTTTGGAGACTGTAAAAAAGTTTTAATGATTCTGAGGCTCATTGTGGCACTTTGTGCATCCCAGGTTGCCCAGTTGTTCTGTGCCTTTATGTGCCTTTTATATCTTAATTTAGGTCTTAGTATGACTGTGTATATCACTTCATGAAAGTATAAGCCATAACAAGTGATTATGAAGGAATTGTTATGTGCCTTTAAACAGAATAGGAAAAATAATGCACATTTTAGCCCTCTCAATTATATCCTGTGTTCATAGCCCAAGCACCAAGTCAGGGCTTTATTTCGTTAAACTTACATGGGAAAGTAAACAAGTCTCAGGAACAAAACAGCAGAAATCTGTCTACTCAGGGATTGAAGTTTATAACTTTTATCAAAGTAAAATAAATAGTATTTCAAAGAAACCAAAAGAATATTCACCACTGTGGAAAACTGAAAGAACAGGGGCTTTGGAGCAAGACAGATTCCATACTCAGCCACTTACCGGCTGTGTGCTCTTGGGCAAGTTATTCAATCTCTGAGTCTGTGTCTTTATCTGTATATAGAGATGTCTACGCCTCTGCATGATTGTTAGAATTAGGAGGTAATAGGTAAAATTCCTGCTCATGAGCCTGACTCATAATAGGTGCTCAGCAAGTGGTTACTGATATTCTTACAGGGTTGGGAAGTGTGATTTCTTGGTTGTAACTCACATTTATTCAGCAGAAGAGAGCTAAAGGATACTTGTATTTTAATAATTTGGCTCTTAGGTGGGTGGAGCCATTGGCCACATAGAATGACACTCCTCTAACTACCCTTCAGGCGTAACATGCATTCATCAGCTGCTGACACTCACAGTTGTGCTAGCAATATGGAAGACTCTTCACCAGGGCCCTCTACCACCACTGGGTGGCTAGATTCATCTAACCAGTTACAGGATGACAATGGCTGAAACCTAGAGTATACAGAATATTAGAGCTGAAAGGACCACATGCTGACTACCAGCTTGTAGACCATAGATAGACCCTTGATTCTCCAAATTATTGCAAGTGTTCCAAGTGCGCACCAAGCATCATCTGAGAATGTCTTGCATGTGTGTGTGTATAGTACTATTTTATTATGATTAATAGAGTACAAATTCGTTTCAAAACATTGTTGAATTCATAGAACCTTTTAATCATGTTATATTTTAGCTGTCAGCCATTATAAAACATATGCTATCAGGGAGATGTGTCGTACAAAAGGAATTATAAGCTTACTTGACCTTATTCAGCAGTTCTTGTGCTCAGTAAAGGCAAGAACCGGTACTCTCTCCAAGATCATGAAAATATGTGATATATAAGCTTATACAGCTTTTTAAGGAAAACACTGGATGAGAACTCTCTCCCAATCCCTAGTTCAGAACTTCAAACAGTGCAGATGTTTGCACCATTGCTTCTGGAAAAAAAAAATCTCTGAAATGTATTTAATGTACAGATTAGTATGTATGAAATTGAGTATTGTGACAGAGCATGAGTTATATAAAAAAAACATTTAAAACAGTGCCTGACACATAGAAAGCACCCAGTAAGTGATAGTTATTGTAATGTGGCTCTTCAATAAGGAGTGGTTTTGTCACTTTTTTCTGTCTGTTGCTCAGAGTAACTTATTGCATCCAAGTGTAACATTTTAAGTTATATTATTTGTCACTCAGGCACGTAGCTTCTGTTTTCACTTCTCATACTCAGAATGGGAGTGAGTGGATATTTTTTAAATCTCCTTACAGGAGACTTTTCAGAGTAGAGGCTCTTACCATCGGTATTGAGGCTAACTGTAGAGCCAAGTCCTTGGAGTGCATTTGTTACAACCTCAGACAGCTATGGGCCTTTAGTGTGTATGCTAAGACAGAGCTCAGTTTTGTTGTGGAATTGCCCATTGGATTTGGTATATTTCTGTGAACTAAAGAGATCAAAGCATTTACTCTCCCTCAATATTTTTAACATCCTCCCTGTCCCCCTCCTGTTCTTCTAGACCAGACTCTTTATTTATTAAGAGGTTTAACAGTAGATCAATATTTATTTAAAATTTGTACCCAGAGGTAGTCTCTAGAGCTTTGGTATCTCATTTCACAGTGTGGCCTACAGGTGATAGAGAGCAGAAAACATTGACTGAGAGAGATTTATATCTGACTATACAAATTCATAAAACTATAAACCATCCAGATTAGTCACAGTAGTTAAATGCAAAGAAAGGTCCACTTGGGTTTTTCAGGTAAATGTAAGATAAGTGCTATTGCTATATGCTTGCTTCTGAATTCTTTTTCAATATTCATATTCAGTATGAGTTCCCTTTCTTTAGCTAACTTTCTAGAAATATGACTTCTTAGCTTAAAAAGAGAATTTGTGGAATTTGCATTTGTACATGTCCAACCAGAACTCTCTTATATGGAAGTCACCCAAGGAAAGGAGATGAAAGAGCCAAAAGAAGCAAGCAGTTCTATAAGTGCTGAGCATAACCATTTGAAGTAAGGGCTGATGTCGTACAGTACCTTCCATAAATGTTTTTCATTCACTCAGCTGTGTCAGACAAGAACTTGGTTGTTTTGTGTCCCAGCTGTCAGGCAGCAACCTCCTTGGAAGGAATCACCAAATGCCTGTTTCCACAGAACATACAGCCCAGTGGAGCCTTACTCCAGGGGCATACATAGACTCCATGGTTGAGGCATCCAAGCCTCCAATGGGGATCTTCTTCTGCTAGTGAGAAGGTGGTAACCTGGTATAGAATAAATACATTAGGGCCATCCCTATACAAATTTTTTAGAAGTTATATCTGCATTGTTGACCCTATCCATTGCCCTCTCACACCCTTAAATGTTCACCCTGTACCCCAATGGACTTTTCCATACAACTCCACTTCATGTCTTACCCAGACCTGCTTTGCTCAGCCAGTACTCTATTTAATTTTCTCTTTCACTTCTTTTTTCCCCACTGTCAGAACATATCTGCCTTGTCATTCCAATCCCTTAAGACTTTATGATGTCTATTAATTATCTGTTCAAATAATTTATGCCAAAAGATAAGTGGTAATATGTTCCTCCTTCCCCACAGGTGACATATTTACATTTTAGCAGTGGCTTTAAGTAAACGAAGAGGCTCAAGTACTAAGTATTCTGAGTGACAGGCAGCAGGAGAGCTCCTTCAGGAACAACAAGTCATTGGCTCCTACCATAGAGCTTTGAACCAACCCTGAGCAAAAAGTATAAATTATGTTCTACCCCTCACTCCATACCCGGTTGATAACTGCATACACAGAGGCAGCACTTTTGTTTCCACCCTTCCAGAAGTCTGTGGCATTTTTTTTTTTTTTTTTTGAGTTGGAGTCTCACTCTGTCACCCAGACTGGAGTGCAGTGGCCACTCCCGGCCACCACAGCCTTGACCTGCTGGGCTCCAGCGATCCTTCCACCTCAGTCTTCCAAGTAACCGGAATTACAGGCATGCGCTACCACGCCCGGCTGATTTTTTTTATTTATTGTAGAGATGAGGTCTTGCTGCCCAGGCGGGTCTCGAACCCGTGGGCTCAGGCAATCCATTCACCTCAGCCTCCCAAAGGTGTGGGATTACAGGCTGAGCCACTGAGCCCGGCTGGCACTTTTTTAAAAAAAGAGAAGAGGCACTTTAATAATGGGACTAATTTTCAGAGTTTTACAGCTGGGGGCTTCCTTTGGGGCCTCTTTTAGAAATAAGTATTCCATTAATAATGGTCATAGAACTCACCAGGGAGAAGTAAAAAGTGAGGTAGAGGTTGCAAAGGCAAGAGAGGAGATGGGAACAATATGATGAATGGAGAACTGGAAGTGAGATCAGCAGTGCACTGAAAATGAGAAATGGAGGAAGATTTCATACATACACGTTTTGTGTTCAAAGGAAATAGAAGATAGATTCTGAGTGGAAATAAGCAACATCTGACTTGCAGAAGAATCTGGCCTGTCATTTCATTTTTGGTCAATCTCTGAGCCCATTACTTTCAGTTAAATAGTGACTATGGTATTGACAGTATAAAACAAGCCCCAAGATACCACCTCTGTTGCTGAAGGCACCCACCTTGCCCAACCACAGTTTCCCAGTGTGCTCTGATAGTTTATTTCCATTTCTGTTACTGTGTGCAAAATCTTACAATAAGTAACAGGCAATCCTGGTCTCCTTTATTAGAACATATATATATATATATATATATATAGTGTGTGTGTGTGTGTGTGTGTTTATGACTTCTACTTATTCTGGGTATCACTAAGTTGCACAACCTTCAAACTACTGCCACAATGTGGTGGGCTAGTCATGTAGTGGCTACTGAGGCTACGGTAACTTCTGGAATCATGCATTGTTCTAAAGCAGCTGGTGACATTTGGCTTTTCCTTTAAAAAACATATTTTTATATGCTTATTATATAGATTGTTTCTTTTGGGAAGGAATTTGAAGTGTCACTTTCTTTCTAATTTTGCCTCTTCTTGTTTAAAATTCAAAAGTTATAGCCATTGGCCATAGATTAAGTTGTGTGTGATATGATTACTTTCTGAAAAAGAATTACTAGATATATTGGGAGGCATTAAAGATAGCCAAAATTGTAGACTCTGGGATTGGGTTGCTGAGGTTCAGTTCCTGCTTCCCCCCACTTACTGACTGTGTAGCTTTGGTCAAGTCACTTATTTTCTTGGGCCGCAGTTTAATCATCTATAGGAATGGAGATCATAAGCACAGTAATTTCTAAGAGACTTAGTATAGGAATAATGCTTCAAATAGTGCCTGACACACAGTAAATACTATGTAAGTTGTTTTTAGGATAACTGAGTTTAACAGCTTTTATATTCATATGAAGAAAATTGTCAAATAATGTATTTGAATTAGAAGAAAGTAGGAAGGCATTTATTCTCCAACATATGGTTTGAGACTAAATTCAAGTTTTGCTGTTATACATGTGCCATTTTATAACTGTGTTGCTAACATGTTTTGAACATTGACTGTTTTCTATGTATTGTGCTAAGCAGTTTACATATTTAATTCTCACAAAACCTTATGAGGTAGATAAAGTTTTTATCCCCATTTTATAAATAAGAAAACTGAAGCTAAGAATACGTAAATTTCTAAAGGTCCAAGAGTTAGTAAATGATGTAATACGTTGTTACTTCTACCATATATAAAAATAGATTATAAGCCGGGCTCGGTGGCTCAGCCTGTAATCCCGCGCCTTTGGGAGGCTGAGGTGAGTGGATTCCTGAGCCCGCGAGTTCGAGACCCGCCTGGGCAGCGAGACCTCATCTCTACAATAAATCAAAAAAAAAATCAGCCGGGCGGGGTAGCGCATGCCTGTAATTCCAGCTACTCGGAAGGCTGAGGCGGAAGGATCGCAGGAGCCCAGCAGGTGAGGCTGCGGTGGCCGGGAGCGGCCACTGCACTCCAGTCTGAGCGACCGAGTGAGACTCCAACTCAAAAAAAAAAAAAAAAAATAGATTATAGCCTTAAATGTAAGACCCAAAACTATAAAATGACTTGAAGAAAACATAGGGGAAATGCTTCAGGACATTGGTCGAGGCAAAAGATTTTATGGCTAGGAATTCAAAAGCACTGGCAACAAAAACAAAAATAGACAAATGGGACTATATATTATATGAAAAAGCTTCTGTGCAACAAAGGGAACAGTTGGCAGAGTAAAGAGACAACCTGGAATGAGAGAAAATATTTGCAAATCGTACATTTGGTAAGGGTCTAATAGCCTAAATTTATAAGGAACTCAAACAACTGTATAACAAGAAAACAAATAACCTGATTTTAAAATGAACAGAGAACCTTAATGGACTTTTCTCAAAAGAAGACATACTAATGACCAACAAATGTATGAAAAAAATGTTCAGCATTACTAATCGTCATGGAAAGGCTAATTAAAACCTCAATGAGATATCATCTCACCCCAGTCAGAATGGCTATCATGAAAAAAACAAAAATAACATACTAGCAAGAATATACTGGAAAGGGGACTCTTATACATGGTTGGTAAGAGTGTAAATTTATATAGCCATCACGGAAAACAGTGTGAGGTTTCTCAAAAAAAAAAATGTAGAAAATACAACCCAGCCATTCTGCTATTGAGTATTTATCCAAAAGAAAAGAGCTCAGTATATGGAAGGAATATCTTATCTTGACTGCAGCATCTATTCACAATAGCCAAGATAGGAAATCAACATAAATGTCCACCAACAGATGAATAAAGAAAAAGCAGTATATATATACACAACAGAATACTATTCAAACATAAAATATTAAAATCTGTCATTCATGGAAGCATGGATGGACATTGTTTTATTTTTAATTATTATTATCATTACTTTTTATTTTAATGATGGGAGCCTCTATCGCCTTGTCTGGAGTGCAGTGACCGGATCATAGTTCAGCGTAGCCTCCAACTCTGAGCTCGAGTGAACTTCCCACCTCAACCTTCTGCGTAGCTGGGACTACAGGTGTGAGCCATTCACCTGGCCATGGAGGTCATTAGGTGAAGTAAAACAAGTAGGCACAGAAAGATAAATACCACCTGTTCTCACTCTATGTTGGAGCTAAAAATTAAACAAAGAAAAAAGTTGAGCTCATGGAGGTAGAGAGTTAAATTGTAGATAATAGAGACTGGGAAGGATGGGAGGGATGGAGACTGGGAAGACGTCAGATAACAGATACAAAATTACAGCTAACTAGGAGGAATGAGTTCTGGTGTTCTGCGGTACTGTAGGGTGAATATGGTTAAATTAATATAATACATATAATTTATCGTATATTCTCAAAAAACTAGAAGAGAGGATCTCAGTGTTCTTAACACAAAGTAATGATAAATGTTTAAGATGATAGAAATGCTATTTACCCTGATTTGATCATATAAATATATATGTATATACATACACATATGAAAATATCACTCGTTGTCCCCTAAATATGTACAATTACCTTATGTCCACTAAGAATAAAAGAGGAAAAAGAAATGGAAAAATATACTCACAATTCTCAACAATAAATGTAAGAATAAGTAAATAAACCTTCAAGCAATACACTTGACCTGTATGGAGGAAACTATTAGCATTTTCTGAAGGACATAGAAAGATATTTGAATAAATATTAGAACAAGAAATATACAACTAAAATCAGGTTTGTGAATAAATACATGCATGTGGCACAAATGCATATAAGAAGGATGCATCTCAGTTTGCAACAATGAGTCTTGAATGAGATTGGCAAAGACTTGATGGGAAACTTACTTTTAGCCACAACCTTGTGTGTTTAAATTGTTTAAAAGCACGTATTGTATATAAGTGATACAAAAATTCTTAGAAAAGAATAAATGGGATTTATATTTGTTTTAAATTGGTGCTTTTAACCACTGTCTGTAATGCCCCCAAAATATACTTGCAGCTAACTAAATGTAGATTTTTTAAGAGTAATAACATATTATAATTCTTTTTTCAGAATATAGTAAAGCAAATGAAGTATGCTGCCCTTATTTTACACTCCTTGGATTCTTAGTTTTATGCCGTATCTTAGTCAGAACGAGGAAACACTAGGGCCTTAAAAAGGTTTCTCCTCCTAAGTACTAGTAGTTATTTGTGGCTCAGTATTATCCAGACCCAGTTTTTGTACAAAAAATGGGGGGCAAATATTTCTCTAATTCATTTCTACATGAGGGATAAATCCTGACTTTGTAGTCATAGCTGCAAGTAGTAAACAACATTTGGGTCCAAGCAGCATTCCAAAGAGAACCTTTGGCTCAGCCTCATAGTTCTTCCTGGCTTATTTGCTGTGAGAGTGAGCATCACTACAGAGCAAGACGCCCCCCCCCCCCCTTGTGCTTTCCAGATTCCAAAGAAAATTTACTCATCTCCATTGCCTGCTGGCACTGGAGTTCCTGTAACTGCTCTTTGTTCTTATTTGATCCTTAATTAGCCTGTCTCATAGTATATTTGCTTTGTAAGACACCTCTGGTACATACTCAGAAGTCTGACTTTGAATCTTTAAATAAGATTACTCCGCAGACATAAGTGGAACATTTCCATCTCTTTTTGGCAGCGAGTAGCATTTGCTGTTATATTCCTCTGCATGTGGTGAGATACAGCTATCTCTGATACCTCCTGTGAATGACAACGCCAGCCTATTATGAGATTTCTCACTGCTGAATTCTTACAGGATTTGCGGTCTTTAACACACAGACTCATATTGGTTGTTCTCTAGCAGTTCCACGTGTGAAGAGGCAGGGGGCACTAGAGTGTAGATACTGACTCAGGCCCGGGCAGTGGTAGGCTTAACCACAAAGGGAATGGGGAGGAACGAGGGAAGAAAGGTATATGTCTGCCTTATATACCCAATTCGATTGTTAGCTTCTCAGACCAGAGGTCACATCTTTTTTTCATATTTCTTTTAATAGTAATTAGAATATTAGACAAACAGTGAGTATACAGTACATGCTTATGGCTGAAGGCCTAAAGTTTTATTTAAATCATAGATTATTTCAACAAAGATACCGTTTCCATTCACTTGAACCGAATGCAGCCCAAAAGAAGTAGCATTTTCTGTAAATGTTACTGAAATTTTATTTATACTGAATTGAAAGTATCTCTAAATTAGTCTTATTTTAGCCTCATAGAACTATAATCCTTATTTCAGAGGACAAATCTCTAAGCTGGTAGTGCAATGAAGATGACAGCAGAAATGTATGTAATTATAGTTGTAGGTTACGACTCTGAGGAAAGTACTAACAATGAAATCCCATAAATGACTAAAATGTTGTAGTGAATATGAACTCATTCTGACCAAGGTTTGTGGCCCTGGGTGGACTGACTGGGGTTAGGAGGTGCATGTTATTGTATTGCTGTACTTCTGTCAAAAATTTGGTTTAAAAAAAAGTCAGTCGATTTACATGCATGTGGGTGTGTTTCTGGATCTTCTCTTTATTCTGTTCAATTGAATTGTATACTTCTTTTTTTATACCAGTATAAAACTGTATTGATAACTGTAGCTTTCTAGTAGGATTTGAAATCTGGTTAGATAAGTACAACAACTTTGTATGTCCTTTCTCAAAATTACTTTGATTATTGTAAATTCTTCATTTCTACATTTTTAGGTACTTGCTTTATTGGTGCTACTGTAAATAAAATTTGTTTTCCAATTGTTTGCTGCTAACATACAAGAATACTTTTTTGTATATTAGTATTTTTTCTTGCAACCTTGATAAATTCATGTATTATAAACAAGTTCTTTTTATAAACATTCTCTGAGATTTTCTATGTTTAAAAAAATCATAACTGCAAATAGAGATAGTTTTACTTCTTTTTGGATATCAGCCTCTTTTTATGTCTTTTCAAAGACAAGGACCTACAGAACAGAAATTCTTTTGAATAGAAGTGGTGAAAGCGGGCATCCTTACCTTGATCTCAACAGAAAACAATTTAGTCTCTCACTATTAAGTGTGATATTAGTAACTGAACTTTTTGTATATGCCCTTTGTCAGATTGAAAAAGTTCCTTAACCCTTTGCACTCAGAGACATCTTGCAGATCACCTACTAGCACTATTTAACAAAATAGTGAAAAATGAATCACTTCATATTAACTAGTATAGTACTGGAACCATCATTTTATTGTAGTGGTATTTGGCTTATAATGAAATGTTGGACATTGAGGAACTAACTTATTTATGACAAAAAAATCAAAATTTTATATCTTATATTTTGATAACTTGTGGTAACGTGTGAAACAGTCACTGACACGCATTGCAGGTTCATTGAGACATGTTGTGCACTAGTAATTTGTTTGCTATATTCCACTGGTATTTTTCTATTTGTTTTCTTCCTCCCACGTTATGATAACTGTGATAAAAGCTAAAAAAATCCTGCTGGTCAACATCATGACACTTATGCCAAATCGATTTATATGATAGCTGCTTTTTTCTTATTTTGTATCTGCATAGCGGTTTGTTTGTTTTATTACACTGTCCACTAATTCATTTGTAAAATACAGAGTAAAATAGTCTATCAGTTTTCTTATCTTACTAATACTTGTTATATGTGGTCTTATTGCTTGACGATATACAACAAAATTTATTTTCGCTGCAGGACCATCTTCTTCTGGAATATCTTCCCATTCCTCACTTTGACAATACGTTGTCTTCTACATCTTCAAAACTACTAACACTTTCATTGCCATTACTTTCCATTACATTTGCCTGTTGTCTTCATAGTGGCATGATATCATTATCACTACTGTCATTTTCTCCCACATCAATGTTTATTTTTTCTAACTTATCTGTATAAAAGTCTAAATCTAGCTCATTTTCACTGCTGCTTATAACTCTCACTTTTGTCTTTTCAGTTTGCTATTGTCCTGCAAACTAAATAAATGGATAAAAAATTTCTCACAAAATGAAACTTATCAAAAGATACTACTTTTCCAGCTTAGTGCAGATAAATATATTCAATCTGTGCCACTCGATACTTCAATATGATTTGCCTTCAATGTCAAAAGTCTCTTTCTTTTAAGACTATGTTAGCCTGCTTATCTATCTTTTCAAGTCATACCATATGATACAAAGGGTATACCCACAGCTGCCTTTCTTAAACAAATGCTCTTTATTGATACCTTCTGTTACAAAGAAGTGTTGGCACTACTATGAAAGCACTTCACACATTCTCTATGTAACGCCAGCTGATTTTTTTTCTTTTTTGAGTTGGAGTCTCACTTTGTCACCCAGGGTGGAGTGCAGTGCCATGCTCACAGTCACCCCAGTGTCAGCCTGCTGGGCTCCAAGAGTTCTTTCAACCTCAGCCTTTCAAGTAGCCAGAAATATAGGCACATGTTACCATGCCCGACTAATTTTTGATTTATTGTAGAGACGAGGTCTCACCAGGTTGCCCAGGCTGATCTCAAACCCACGGGCTCAGGCAGTCCACTCACCTTGGCCTCTCGAAGTGCTGGGATTACAGGCTGAGCCACCGAGACCAGCATGATTTTTTTTTTTTTTTTGCATATATCTCAGTATATATTTCATTTCTGTATTTGCTCTTTTGTGCAATTTGAATGGAAAAATCAAGGAAACATACTTTTTTTTAAATTTTGTGCTTGCGTAAGTTTGTCCTGTAGAATCACCAGCAATGTCTTTATGTCCCCTAAGATGGAACATCCAAGTGGTTTGATAGATTTATGATGTCCCCTCAGAAGGGACATCCAAGTGCAAAGGGTTAGTATTTCTAGCTTGTTGAGAGTTTTATCATGAATGAATGTTGAATATTGTCCATTGTTTTTTCTGCATCAATTAAACTGATCATGTTTTTTCCTCCTACCTTGTTCATCAAGTGAATAACATTGATTACTCTTCAATCATTAAACCAAACTTGCATTACTAGCATAAGCCTCATGTGGTTGTTATCCTTTATGGCCCTCCATATTCATGGCTTCTGCATCTGTGGATTCAACCAACCAAAATTAGAAAGTCTTTTTTAAAAATGTGTGATGGCATTTGTTCTGAGCATGTACAGACTTCTCTTGTCATTATTTCCTAAACAATATAGTATAACAACTATTTATATAACATTTTCATTGTTTTAAGTATTTTAAGTAGTCTAGATTTTTTTTTATTTTAATGTAAAAATGTGGGATACAATTCAGGGTTAGGTATACAAACATTTATTAGGTATACAAACATTTATTAGGTATACAAACATTTATTAACCCCTGTTAATGAGGTATGCCCCTCCCTGCCGTAGTAGTTTCCTTCAACTACCAATCCCCCCCCCACACACACCAATAGTTTCTCATTACTGCCAGTTGCTTTCTTATACCATTATAATTGTTCAAGATCCTCTCATGAGTGAGAATATATGGAACTCTGTTCTTTGTTTCTGTGATAAGTCACTGACTATTATCGACTCCAAATCCATTTGTTGTTGTTTATGGCTGCATAATATTCCATTGTATATATGTACCACATTTTTTTATCCAATCCAGTTTCGATGGGCAACATGGTTGGTTCCGTGTTTTTGCTACTGTGAATAGAGCTGCAATAAACATTCGTGTGCAGGTATCTTCTTTGTAGAATAATTTGAGTTCCTCTGGGTATATTCCCATCAGGGGAATTGCTGGGTCATATGGAAGGTCACTTTCTAGTTCTTTCAGAAATCTCCAGACTGTTTTCCAGAGAGGTTGTACAAGTTTGCATTCCCACCAGCAGTGTAGAGGTGTTCCTTTTTCTCCACATCCTCGCCAGCAACTATTGTTTGTTTTATTAATGATGGCCATTCTTACAGGGGTTAGGTGGTATCTCAATGTAGTTTTGATTTGCACTTCTCTGATGATGAGTGAAGCTGAACACTTTTTCATGTGTCTGTTGGCTACCCGTGTATCTTCTTTTGAGAAGTGTCTACTTATGTCTTTTGCCCACTTTTTAAAAGGGCTGTTTGTTTTTTTTCCCCTTTGGTGCATTTGAGTTCCTTGTAGATCCTAGATGTTAGGCCTTTGTCAGATATACAGTTGGCAAATATTTCTTCCCATTCTGTGGGCTGTCTCCCTGCTTCTTGATGGTTTCTTTTGCTTTGCAGAAGCTTGTTAATTTGATGAGGTCCCACTTGTCTATCTTATTTCTTAAGGTCTTGGCCTTTAAGGTTCTGGATAGGAATTGGTTGCCAGTTCCAATTTTCTAAGATTCTTAGAAAATCTAAGAATGTCTCCTGCATTTTCTAAGATTCTTATAGTTTGAGGTTTTATGTTTAGATCATTGATCCATTTAGAGTTAATTTTTGTGTAAGGTGATAGGTAGGGGTCCTGTTTCAATCTTCTGCATGTGGTCAGCCACTTTTCCCAGGACCATTTACTGAATAGGTTCTCCTCTCCCCAGTAGTTGTTGTTGGAGGCTTTGTCAAAGATGAGCTGGTTGAGGAATTGAGGCTTTGCTTCTGGAATCTCTATCCTGTTCATTGGTCTGTGTGCCTGTTTTTATACCAATACCAGGCTGTTTTGATTACTGTAACTTTATAGTAGAGTTTGAAGTCTGGAAGTGTGATACCTCCTGCTTTGTTTTTCTTGCTAAGGATTGTTTTGGCTAATCATGGTCGTTTATGTTTCCATATGAATTTCTGTATTGTCATTTTCAGGTCTGAGAAGAATGATGTTGGTAACTTAATGGGTATTGCATTGAATCTGTAGATTGCCTTTGGTAGGATGGACATCTTAATAATGTTGATTCTTCCTATCCATGAGCATGGTATATTTTTCCATTTGTTTGTGTCTTCTTGGATTTCTTTGGGCAGTGTTTTGCAATTCTCATTATAAAGGTCTTTCACTTCTCTGGTTAGGAAGATGCCGAGGTATTTCATTTCTTTGATGGCTATTGTGAATGGGATTGTGCTTTTTATTTGGATCTCTGCCTGCTTGTTGTTGTTATATAAGAATGAAACTGACTTTTGCATATTTATTTTGTACCCTGAGACTTTGCCAAAGTCCTTTATCAGTGTCAGCAGGTTTTTGACAGATTCTCTTGAATTTCAAGGTATAGGATCATATCTTCAGCAAAGAGGGATAACTTGACTTCCTCTTTTCCTGTTTAGATACCCCTGATTTCCTTCTCTTGTCTAATTGTCTGGGCTAGGACTTCCAACACAATATTGAACAAGAGGGGTGAGAGTGAGCGGCCTTGTCTTGTTCCAGTTTTCAAGGGAAATGTTTCTAGTTTCTGTCCATTTAGCAATATGTTAGCTGTGGGTTTGTCATAGATGGCACTTAGTATTTTGAGGTATGTTCCTTCTATACCTAGGTGTTTGAGGGTTTTTATCAAGAAGGGATGCTGGATTTTATCAAAAGCTTTTCCTGCATCTAATGAGATAATCATGTGGTCCTTGTTTTTACATCTGTTGATGTATTTAATTACATTTATCATCTTGCGAATGTTGAATCAACCCTGCATCCTGGGGATGAAGCCTACTTGGTCATAGTGGATGATTTTTATGATGTGCTTTTGAATCCGACTTGCTAGAATTATTTTGAGGATTTTTGAGGATCTATGTTCATAAGGGATATTGGCCTGTAGTTCTCTTTCTTTGTTGCATTTTTACCTGGTTTCGGTATTAGTGTAATGTTAGCTTCGTAAAATGATTTGGGGAGAATTCCATCTTTCTCAATTGCCTGGAATACTTTCAATAGGATTGGTATCAGATCTTCCTTGTATGTTTTGTAGAATTCTGCTGGAAAGCCATTTGGTCCAGGCCTTTTTTTTCCTGTAGGTAGTTTTCATATGATAGAGTCAATTTCCTGGGTTGTTATTGGTCTATTCGGTGTCTCAGTGTCCTCTTGTTTCAACTTGGGTAGGTTGTGTGATGTCAGAAAGTCTTCCTTTTCACCTAGGTTATCAAGTTTATTTCCATGTAGGTGTACATAGTAATCTCTGGTAATCTTTTGTATTTCTTCAGGGTCAGTTGTGATTTCATCTTTTGTATTTCTGATTTTGTCTATTTGGGCTTTTTCTCTCTTTTTCTTGGTCAGTCTGGCTAGGGGCCCATCAATCTTGTTAATTCTTTTAAAGAACCAGCTTTTTGTTTTGTTGATGTTTTCTATGATATTTTTGTCTTCTATGTCCCGTATTTGGGCTCTTATTTTTGTGATTTGGATTCTTCTGCTAAAGTTGGGATTTTGGTGGTCTTCTCTTTTCAGCTCCCTTAGGTGGTTTGTTAGGCTCTCCACTTGTGATCTTTCCATTTTCTTGATGTGTGCTTGTAGAGATATAAATTCTCCTCTTAAAACTGATTTCATGGCATCCCAGAGATTTTGGTAATATTTCTTCATTTTCATTTGTTTCCAGGAATCTTTCAATTTCTTCTTTGATTTCAGTGTTGACCCAGTTGTTGTTCAGCAGCATGCTGTTTAGTGACCATGTCTTTGTGGGCCTTGGTGAAATTTTGTTGGTGTTGATATTTATTTTTATTCCACTGTGGTCTGAAAAGGCGCATGACAAGATTTCAGTCTTATGAAATTTGTTTATGTTTGATTTATGGCCAATGATGTGGTCGATCTTGGAGTACATTCCATGTGGTGATGAGTAGAATGTATATTCTGTGGTCTTTGGATCGAGTGTTTTGTAAGTATCAATGAAGTCCATTTGTTCAAGAGTCTCATTGAGGTTCTGGGTGTCCTTGCTGATTTTTTGTCTTGATGATATGTCTAGGATTGTGAGTGGGGTATTAAAGTCCCCCACTATGACAGTGTTAGAGTCAATCTCTTTTTTAAGTTTGCTTAGAAGCTGCTTTACGAGCATTGGTGCTCTTATATTAGGTGCATATATGTTTAGGATGGATATTTCTTTGGTTGATTGAACCTTTTATCATTATATAGTGACCTTCTTCATTTTTTTTGATTTTTGATAGCTTAAAGGGTATTTTTTATGAGATTAAGATCACAACTCCAGCTTTTTTGTGTGTTCTGTATGCCTGAAAATTTGTTTCTCATTCTCTTATTTTGAGTCTGTGAGTGTCCTTTCTGGTAAGATACGTCTCTTGGAGACAGTATATTGTTGCCTCATATTTTATCCATTTTTCCATTCTGTGTCTTTTCAG
Source organism: Carlito syrichta (assembly GCF_000164805.1). Lineage (NCBI taxonomy): Eukaryota > Metazoa > Chordata > Mammalia > Primates > Tarsiidae > Carlito > Carlito syrichta. The sequence continues at coordinate 579,689 of NW_007246553.1, forward strand.
TGGTACATTTAGTCCATTCACATTCAGCTAATTATTGAAATGTGAGGGTTTATGTTTGTCATGCTGTTCTTATAGAGTTGTTGTTGTACTTGGTTTTTTTGTTGTCTTTCTTTTGGTTTTTGGGTTGGTTCATGTGTGTTCTCAATCTTTTTCCTGCACTCTTGTGAAGAACATTTTTGTTCTTTTTCCCTTTTCTTCTGAGTTTAATACTTTCTTAAGAGTTTCTTGTAAGGTTGGCCTGGAGGCGGCATAAGTTCTTAGGGATTGGATGTCTGGGAAAGATTGTATTCTCCCTCACTGATGAAGCTTAGCTTGACTGGGTAGGTTATTCTTGCTTGAAATTGTTTATCTTTGAGGACTTTGAATATTGGACTACATGCTCTCCAGGCTGAAGGGTTTCTGTAGATGAATCTGCTGCTATTCTGATTGGTCTCCCCTGGTAGGTAGTCTGACCTTTTTCTCTTGCTGCTTTTAGGATTTTTTTCTTTTATACCTACTTTGTTGAGGCAGATTATTATGCGCCTACGAGTTCTTCTCATTTGTTGTCTTGCTGGGGTTCTCTGAATTTCTTGTATTTGAATTTTCGCATCATTAATTAGATAAGGGAAGTTTTCTTGAATAATTTCATGGAATGTTTGTTCTAGGGTGGTCTCTGTCTCTCTTTCTGCCTCAGGAAGGCCAAGTACTCAAGGTTCATTCTCTTGAAGTAATCACTCAGCTTTTGAAGGTTTTGTTCTGTCTTTTTAAGCTTCTTGTCTATGTTTTTGACAGTTTGGTTTTGTTCTATATTTTGGTCTTCAAGTTCTGAAATTTTTTTCTTCTGCTTGGCTAAGTCTGCTTTTCATGCTTATTAGTTTGTTATTTATTTCAATCACAGTATTCTTTACTGCTGTTATCTCAGTTATCAACTCCTTCCTATTTTCCTCTTGTCTCTCCTCAATTCTTTCTATTCTCTCTAATTAATGTCTTGATGTCTGGGTTTGTAGTATGTAACCAGTCATTCTGGGGGCTCTTCATTGTTTGCATTCCGAAGTCTGTTTTCTCAATATCTGATCTCCCAGGGGTCTGTGTGAGACCTATATTCTTCTTTTGATTTTTCTTCATTTGTGTAGATTTGCCTCCCCACTTTTTCCTTTTTTTCTCCCTCTTTCTTCTTTAAATCTGTTGTTCTGGGGTGGCGGGGATGCTTTTTGCTTCTGTTTGCTCAATCTCCTATTCTTCCTTATGTGAATCTTCTGGCTTTGTTCGATTCTGAGGCTGGATTGTAGGTTGAGGTTTATACCTTTTGCTACTTTGAGATTTATTTGAGGGGCAAGCTGTGATTCAAAATTTATCTGCAGATCCCAGTATCCACTAACAGGTGTATGGATACTCTGGATCCTGCTTCCCACTACCTTATAATCTGTTCATGAAGTGTGGGTATTGGTTTGCTCCCAGGAAGTAAAATGATGTAAGAAAAGGGAAAGAAATGGAACAGGGAGAGGGAGAAGCAGGAGGTGGAGATAGGAGAGTAAAAGGGAGAACAGACAGAGGTACCCACTAATAAATGAAAATAGACCTGAAGACGGATAAGAGTAAGAGAAAACAAAAACAAGAACAAACAATCAAACAAACAAAAAAGCTGGTCTCTACCTCCAGCTGTTCTCTGGTCCCACTAGGTGATGGTGGCTTGAGATGGGGCTGGGCGCCTCAACCAGGGTGGGGGCTCCAAGGGCTGGGCACCTAGGGCCTTCCTGAGCAACAGCAGCTTGAGACGGGGCTGGGCGTCTTAGCCAGGCCAGGGACCCGAAGCTCCTATGGGCAGGATCCGCTGTGGCTTTGGGCCACGCAGGGTGCTTCCGCCAGGGATGAAGCTGTTATCTCCGAGGGGCGGGCGCCTAGAGCCTCCCTGGGCAATGGCGGCTTGAGTTGGCTGGGCACCTCACCCAGGGCGGGGACACAAAGCTCCAAGGGGTAGGCGCCTAAGGTCTCCCTGGGTGATGTCAGCTTGAGATGGGTCTGGGCGCCTCAACCAGGTCGAGGACCCAGAGCTCTGAGGAACAAGCCCAGGCAGCGGCTTTGGGCCTTGCACGAGGCGCTTTCGCCAGTGATGGAGCCGGTAGCTCAGAGGAGCAGGCGTGGAAGGTCTCCACAGGCTGTGGTGGCGTGAGACAGGGCTGGGTGCCCCAGCCAGGAAGGGAGCTGGCAGTGGCTGGGTGCCGGGCAGAGCAGTGTAGCCAGCAAGGGAACCCAGAGCTCCACAAGGCGGTATCCCGGGACCGCCACAGGCTGCGGCGGCTTGGGGCCGGGTGAGATGGTGTAGCCAGGGAGGGAGCTGGGAACTCTATGCAGCTGGGGCCCGCGGCCACCTGGGGTGGAGCAGCGGCAGCGGCGGGCCATGGTAGCCCGGCGTGCGAGAGGCCGAGGGTCTCCAGGCCTCCAACCGGTGCAACTGGCAGTGAGCGGGGGGTGGGGGGAGGCAAGCAAGAGTCTTTATGGGAACTCACTTTCGGAGAATCTCACTGTCCCACCTGTGCTGTTGCCATCTTACCAGCACTGTAAGTAGTCTAGATATTATTTCAAGTATACAGGAGGATGTGTGTAGGATATATACAAACACTGCGCCATTTCATATCCAGACGTGAGCATCCTTGGATTCCAAGGGATGACTGCACATGGATTTGGTTATTGAATGTCCTCCTTACTAGATAGAGACTTTATTTTGTTTGCAGCTATCTTCCCTGGCAGCTAAGGGTGGACAGGAAAGACCTCTCTGCAAAGAGGGCATTTGGGCTACGAATTAATGAAAAGGAGTCAGCAGTGCAATGGGAGAGCACTCCGGCAAAGACAACAGCTAAGGGCAAAGCCTCTATGGTGGAAACAAGCCTGCGTCTTTCCGGGAGATCGTCTTGCATTTGGAGACAAAAAAAAAAATAACCCAATATGGCTGGGATATAGTAAATGATAGGGAAAACAGAGCAAGATGTGAAAGGAGAGAGAGAGAAGCAGGGCCAGATAATTATATAAGGTTTTAACTTACCTAGACGCCACAGAAAAAGAGTTGCCAACTCTCTGGCACTGCAACCATTTTTCAACCTCTGGGAACTTCTAGGGATAGTCTGTCAATGTCTACAAGTAATTACTATCCACATGCACCTATTTACATGTAATTAACTACAAGTAAATAAAATGAAAAGTTCACTTTCTTGTTCACACTAGCCCCATTGCAAGTGTCCAGCAGCACACATGGCAAATGGCTGCCTTATTGGACAGCACAGGTCAAGAACATTCTATCATCAAAGAAAGGTCTGTTGGGCAATGCTGATCTAGGAGTGCCAGTAAAAGGAGAAATAATGCCAAGTTTGCTTAGCCTCTCCTCTGTGATTTTCTCTTTTAACCCTAGACTCAGTGTTTTTCTATTTAAATGGAAATATATGTGGTCCCTAGAAAACTAGTGTGTGGCCTGTTTCATATGCATATGTTCTCGTGGATGATTTTTACCCATGACAGAAAAGATGGGAAGGACTGGTAAATCAGAAGTATTCTTAACCTCATTATAAATACATTGCAAATATAAAAATGCAAAGTGTGGAAGTCATAAATGTGAAAGCGGCTTTCAATTTGTTTTAATAGGTATTTTCTATGTCTTATTGTAACCTAGGGACCTTGCTGCAAGAAACTGCCTGGTAGGTGAAAATAATGTTCTGAAAATCAGTGACTTTGGAATGTCTCGTCAAGAGGATAGTGGAGTGTATTCATCTTCTGGTTTAAAGCAGATTCCTATTAAATGGACAGCACCAGAAGCTCTTAATTATGGTAAGAATAGACTGTTTTGATCTTTTGATAGTAAAAATGAACTGCATCAGCACAAAACATTCACAAGCAATGTTACAGAACTAGAGAAGAACCCAGAATGATTTCAGGATCAGCAGAAATGATGAGTAAATGTTCATACTCTGCACTTAGACATGAGCTCAAACTTAATTTGTAGAAATTATTAATCAGATTTCTATGTCTATGATTGCTATATTAAAAAGTGGATACATTTATAAGTACTTTTAAATATGACTGTATATCTGAGTTTTCTATTTACACAGAAAAAATGATTATTTTTAATAGTTTATACACAGAGGAGGAGTGTTGCTGTGGCTCTGGACCACTTCTTTTGAGTGCCTTATAATTGGTTCAATAACCTCATCTAATGTTAAGTTCCTAGAATATCCAGTCAATCAATTCTTCAGTTTCCCACTCCGAAATCTACATGGTTTCTTAGCATCTCAGTCTCTGGAACTGGTATAAATCTTCAGGAAGGGAGATAGGAATTACATTTTAAAACAGCAGGGTTTTTTCACTTGAATTTTTATGTGTCATTGTAATTGGAAATAAATACAGCTTGTATTATCTGTGGTTGAAATGAAATGGGCCATAACAAGATGGATAACAACTCTAAAATTTTGACAGTGGGGGGAGGACCATAGTATGCCTTAAGTGAAATTAGAAATTACATTTTCATTAAGGGAAGCAGCATATGAGCTATAGATTAGTGAATGGGTATGGTATGTTTTGAGTAAAATTATTATTAAATGATTCTTTGTTTATTTAAAGTGAATAACTACTTCATTATAGAAAATAAGTTGTAAGGCACTTATAAATGCCTTAATTTAAAGTCTAAATCAAAGACAGATAAAGCTTTTTAAATTTTTAAAATTTGAGTGAAATTCACATACCACAAAATTACACATTAAAGTGAACACTCAGTGGTGTTTAGCACAGTTCTCAGTATTGTGAAAGAAGTACCTCTATATAGTTCCAAAATATTTTCATCATTCCAAAATAAAAACCTACCCATTAAGCTGCCAACATCATTCTTCTCAGTCCTGGAAATGACAATACAGAAATTCATATGGAAACATAAACGAACACGAATAACTAAAACAATCCTTAGCAAAAGAAACAAAGCAGGAGGTATCACACTTCCAGACTTCAAACTTTACTATAAGGCTACAGTAATCAAAACAGCCTGGTATTGGTACAGGAACAGGCACATAGACCAATGGAACAGGATAGAGATCCCGGAAGCCAAGCCTCAATTCCTCAACCAGCTCATCTTTGACAAAACCTCCAACAACAACCACTGGGGAGAGGAGAACCTATTCAGTAAATGGTGCTGGGAAAAGTGGCTGACCACATGCAGAAGATTGAAACAGGACCCCTACCTATCACCTTACACAAAAATTAGCTCTAAATGGATTAAAGACCTGAATGTAAAACCTCAAACTATAAGAATCTTAGAAAACGCAGGAGATACCCTATGAAAATTGGAACGGGAAACAATTCCTATTCAGAGCCCTAAAGGCCAATACCTTAAGACATAAAATAGACAAGTGGGACCTCATCAAATTAACGAGCTTCTGCAAAGCAAAAGAAAACATCAAGAGAGCAGGGAGACAGCCCACAGAATGGGAAAATATATTGCCAACTGTTTATCTGACAAAGGCCTAACATCTAGGATCTACAAGGAACTCAAATGCACTGAAGGCAAACAAAACAAACAGCCCCTTTAAAAAGTGGGCAAAAGACATGAACAGATACTTCTCAAAAGAAGATATACGGGTAGCCAACAGACACATGAAAAAGTGCTCAGCCTCATTCATCATCAGAGAAATGCAAATCAAAACCACATTGAGATACCACCTAACCCCTGTAAGAGTGGCCTCGTTAATAAAACAACAGATGCTGGCAAGGATGTGGAGAAAAAGGAACACTTCTACACTGCTGGTGGGAATGCAAACTAGTGCAGCCTCTTTGAAAGATAGTGTGGCAATTCCTAAAAGAACTAGAAATTGACCTTCCATATGACCCAGCAATTCCCCTATTGGGAATATACCCGGAGGAACTCAAACTATTCTACAAAGAAGATACCTGCACACATATGTTTCTTGCAGCTCTAGTCATAATAGCAAAAACATGGAACCAACCGTGTTGCCCATTGAAGCTGGACTGGATTTAAAAAATGTACATATACATGATGGAATATTATGCAGCCATAAAGAACAACAAATATATGGACTTTGCAGCAACTTAGATGGATTTGGAGTCGATCATAGTCAGTGATTACTCACAAAAACAAAGAACAGAGTTCCATATGTTCTCACTCATAAGAGGACCTTGAACAATTATAGTGCTATAAGAAAGCAATTGGCAGTAGTGGGAAACTGTTGGGGGGGTGGGATTGGCAGTTGAGGGAAACTGCTAGGGGAGGGAGGGGCATACCTCATCAACAAGGGTACCTGCATGATCAATATACCTGACCCTGAAATGTATACCACATCTTTATAATAATTTTTTTTTTAAAGAGAGACAGAGAAAAAAATATGCAAGGGTTATTGTAAAACTTTTTCTTTCTTTTTTTTTTTTTTTTTGGTTAGGGGTGAGAGTGAAAGGATTTTCTCACAATCTCTCAGATCATCATGAAGAGGCCTACTCTTCTAAAGTGAAAAATTAGCACCCTCTTATGATTTAAATATAAATCACACTTATAATCACAAAATGTCTACAACATTTTAAGAATTATTTGACAAGCTATTCTTGGCTCAGTTGGAGGATCTCAAAAGTTACTAAATTTGTCTGGAATTTACATTACAAAAAATTTCCTATAGGCAAAAAAAGGTTCTTGACAAATTATGTTACCAAAAGCTATTTTCTAAATAAATTGTATATAAATCAATGTAAGGGGCAATTTTAAATTAAATAAAAAGTAAACCACTGTTGTGAAAAGGATAAAATAAAATAAGATAAAAAAGACCAAAAAATGTAGATACTGGTGAGAATGTGAAGAAAGGGGAACACTTGTACATTTGGTGGGAATGTAAATTAGTATAGCCACTATGTAAACAGTATGGGGGCTCCTCAAAAAATGAAAAATAGAACTACCATATGATCCAGTTATCCTATTGCTGGGTTTATGTCCAAAAAAGGGGGAAGAAATCAGTGTATGAAAGAGATATTTGCACCTCCATGTTTACAGCGACATTATTCAAAATAGCAAAGAAATATAATCAACCTAAGTGACCACCAACAGATGAATGGATTTAGAAAACATAGTATATATATATATGCAGTTGGATATTATTCAGCTGCCAAAAATAATAAAATTATGTCATTTATACTAACATGGATGGAGCTGGAGGTTGTTATATTAAATGAAATAAGCTGGGTACCAAAGACCAATATCACAAGTCACTCATATACAGAACCTAAAAAACAGGAGACAGTAGAATGATGGTCACCAAATCCTGGGTAGGATAGTGAGAAGGAGAAGATAAAGGAGGATTGGTTAATGGGTACAAAAATACAGTTAGATAGAAGAAATAAGATCTAGTGTTCAGTAGCATAATAGGGTAATTATACTTAAGAATAACTTTTTATATATTTAAAAATAACTAGAGAAGTGAATTTGGAACACTCCCAACACAAATAAATAATAAATGTGTGAGGTGATAGATACCCCAATTTGACCTTGATTTGATCATGACTTGTTGTGATATGTGCTTGTATCAAATATCATATGTACTCCATAAATGTATTCCATTATTATGTATCCATAAAAATTAAAAAATTAAAACCTGTCCCCATTAAGCATTTCTTCCCATTCTTTCCTTCCCCATTTCTTGACAGTCACCAGTTGCCTTTTGTTTTTGTGGGTTACATAGAACATGTGATCTCATGTCCGGCCTCTTTCACTTAGCATAATGTTTTAGGGGTTCATTCATGTTGTAGTATGTATTATTATTTCCTTCCTTTTTAGGACTTACTAATATTACATTGTATAGATATGTGATGATTTGTTTATTCATTCATTCACTATTGTATATTTGAATAGTTTTCACCTTTTGGCTACTATGAATCATATTATCCTTGTGTACAAGGGTTTACTGAGTGCCCTGTTTTCAGTGGCAATTTTATGTTTAACTTTTTGAGAACCACCAAATGTTTTCCAGATAAAGCTTTTGAATGTATAATTGGTTTGGAAATTGGTTGGGGCAGATCCAGATGACACAGATACTAATCCTCACCCTTAGTTTGTCTTCTCATGTGCTAGCAAGAGAGGCTTTTGTGAGCTTTCTAGTGATTGCAAACCAATTCCACTATTCCTTGGAATCTAGAGAATGACAAAGCTGCTATTTTCCATAATAATTCTTCTCTGGGGTACTTGTTATTATTACTCTAGGGTAAGGTTTTATTGCTAAGGGAAGCAGTCACAGGATAAAAGATAGGAATGCAACACTCATGTTTACACAGAGGTTTTCTTTAGATGACAAAACATTTTTAAGCACCAAGAGAGCTATAACTGGACTCGGAGTCCTTACAATCTTACCAATAAAATCCAGCTTTCTAGAATTTGTTCTTAATTCTGCCAGATTCTCTACATTATATAGCCTTTAAAAGTCCTCTGACTGTTAAGCAGTTATGCCATGTAAAATTCTGCCTCTTGATCACAATATATTTTAGTTGAATTTCAAGCTGACTAAAGTACTACTGTATTTATAAATAAAAGTTTCAATTCTGGATGCCTCTGTCAGACCTAAAGCATTTAAAGTAATAAGAACAAGTATGAAGACCTTTGATTGGCAGTGAGGGACATTTTTTAGCAGTCTATATTACTTTTATAAAATGCAGAAAAATTTAGATGACAAGGAAGGAGAGATTTTAGCAGTGGATGCAGGAGAAGTTTGAAGTGTTTATTACCCAGTCCAGTGAGGGAGTCCATAAATGAATCCACAGACCCTCTCATGGCACCGTGAGTAGTTGTTTTAGTTTCTACAAAAATTACTGAAGATTGGCTCTAAACCCTAGCGTTCCTTTCAACAAGAGAAAAAATATGCATTTATGAGAATCCTTGCTTTTAGTTATAGTTCTTTCATGTTTTATATAAATATCATTTGTGATTGGTGGTAATATTTGCCTTATTTCCAAGGGTATTTTCTTCCCCACTGATTTTTTTCTTCACTCTTGCCTTAGAATGGGTGAAATACTGTTGAACTGTCCCATGAAGTACGGGGCCAGGATAGATGAAAAAAAATTCAGTCCAAGGAAACCTTCTGAACCTTTGCTTAGAGCCATAGAATTAAACTTATTTTCACTATATTTTTTGTCATTAGTGTTATATTATTTAATTTTTGAAAAGATAATGCATATACTTGGTTTTAAAAAAAAATCAAGCAATACTAAAGGGTCTATGATGAAACCCCCTTCCCACCCCTGACTCTAGCCACATAATTCCCCTTCCTAGAGGCAAATACTCTTATTACAGCCTTATACTGTTCTCAAAAATGGCTGAGAAATGTGTGTGTGTGTGTGTGTGTGTGTGTGTGTGTGTGTGTGTGTGTGTGTGTATGTGTCTCCCCACACACTTTTTAATAAGATGCAAAATTGTAGCATACTCAAAGCCTGTTCAGCATGTATTGTTATCATCCTCAGCCACTGCTGTTACTAAAGTATTGTGTTTCTAAAGGACAAATACAAAACTGATTTCTAACTAAAAAATCATCTGTTTATTTTTGCTTTGGGTATTTTGGGCTGATACATCTTCTAATTAGTGTGTTGTAACCAAGTACTCTGAAATAGGAAGGAGGCAAGATTTTTAGTGAAGAGAGTCCTGAATCAGTCATCAAGAACCAGGGTTCCCAACCAGTTGTCATTAACTGCATGCCCTTGACAAGCCATCTACTGCTCTAACTTACATATCCCAATTTGTAAGATGAAAATGATAGGACCTTTCCCCTACTCGATATTGTGAATATCAACTGAGACATGGAAACATAGCAAAATACTATACAATTGTAAGTTACTTTTGACCTATTAAAATTATCCAACAAAACCAAGTTATAGAGTAAGGTGGTAAGCCTTAACTTCTGGATCTTGGTTTATATATAATATGCCTTTCTTGGTCTATGCCCAGATATTATCTTACAAACTAAGATATAACTGTGTAACTTACACTTTCTTAAAGAATTAGTCTTAACTTGCAGCCATTGAATGACTTCGTGAAAAGTATTAATTTACTGGATGCCAAATATGAAAAGAGCTGCCATACAGACAAGAAAACTAATCTTTCTACCAAAGAGCCTAGTTAATATCTATAATTACTATCTATGAAGGACACTAATTCACACAACTGTAGCTGATCATCAGTAAGTGCTCTCCAAACTCTAACATCAAAGCAGTTATGAGAGTACAGGCATACTCTCATTTTCATTACATGTTTGTTTTTTTTTTAAAGAAAGAGAAAGGCCATCCTATTTTAATGTAACATGACATTTTCAGAGAGGAGCATTCATAAATCCTAGAATGGCAGAGTTAAGGCAGGAAGATACAGGAGGGATAGAAAATGAAATCATGGAAGAAACCTTTAACACCACATCAAATGGAGTTTAGATATGATGGTATATGTCCTATACATAAGAGCAAGTAAAAATACAAATGTTGGGAACATCTTGGAAACAGCCTCTGGGAGAGGTTGGAGTTTGAAAAGGATTTTTCTGCTTCCCTCCTTGATTTCACATCCATCTCCAGAAGACATCTTGTGTTGGATTTTATCTCTGTGCTTCTCTAGAAGACTCCCATAAGAATTCTAGGAGCTTAGTTCATGTAACTCAGTAAAACAGGTACACCAAGATATTTTGACAAAACAAGGCACCATGTAATTTAAAGAAGTTGTTTTTTATTAGAATTTCCACTCTTTTTCAAAACACACAAAAATATATTTTCTATAAATGAAACTCCCAGTGGAGAAAATGAGACCTTTAAGCTTGTAAGATTTGTAAACAGTGATGAGTAAAAAATTGAAGTTAAAAACTTTCCTTATTGCTTTAAGTTTGTTTTTAATTTTAGTGGGAAAAAAAATGATGTAGGCAAAAGACAAAATTGTAGGAATCCAATTTGTTTAATCTCCCAGGCACTGATGTGTACAAATTTATATCTCTTTTATGTAAACCATTCGTCTCATTCAGATACTACAGGGAAAGTAAGTTTACATGCTGGCTCAATATTTGTTCCTAGGGGAGGGAGTTCCTGGGGGAGTAATTTGGAAGCTGGTTTGATTAAACTACCTACCTGAAGACTATTCATTTAATTGATAATATTACTTGTCCTGGAATATAAAAACCAGAAAAGAGAATAGGAAGACTAGCTGTTGAGTTCCTTTGGCAAGCTTAAATACGTCATGTGTCACTTAACAATGGGGATACATTCTAAGAAATGCATTGTAAAGTGATTTTGTTGTTGTGCAAGCATTATAGAGTACACACCTAGATGGGATTGCCTACTGCACACCTAGGCTGTAAGGTAAAGCCTATTGCTTCTAGGCTGCAAGCCTCTGCCGCATGTCACAGTACTGAACACTTTAGGCAAATGTAGCACAATGGTAAATGGCTGCCACGTCACTAGGCAATAAACATTTTCAACTCCATTATAATCATATGGGACCACTGTAATATATGCATCATTGCCCAAAACATCATTATGCAGGGCATGACTGATATTAATATGTGACTGACACGGACATACATAACCAAAAAGGGTCACCTATTTCCACAGTCACTCACTTGGTTATGGTGGTTGTTTCCCTTCCAGGGAGATACAGTTCTGAGAGCGACGTGTGGAGCTTTGGCATCCTCCTCTGGGAGACCTTCAGCTTAGGGGTCTGTCCATACCCTGGAATGACAAATCAACAAGCAAGAGAGCAAGTAGAAAGAGGTGAGTCAAAGACGGGGGTTGTTAGTGTTCACGCCCAGCCCCAGGAGTAGGCAGTGTTGAGTGTGTGTCTGCTGGCCAGATAGCCTGTGTATGGGGTTAGGGGGAAAAGCTACCTGCTGTTTGGGTACATAAGAGCAGAGATGTTAGATAAACTACAGATTTTTGGTCTTATACACAAACACACACACACTTTAAAGGTTTCCTACACTTTAGAGAGCTGTAGATTTTTCTTCCCCCGCTTCCCTGCCTCATGTGACGTCTACAAGGTTGTGCCATCCACTGTCTTCAAGGGAAATAGTGTTCTTCAACCTCTTATCTTGTATTCTATGCCAGATAAACTCCCAGAATAATATTTCAAATTGAAATGTAGTTATTCTTCAGGAAGAAGTTTTTGAGGATGTGATAATTTCATGATACTTCTGAAGAAACCATGTGGTGATCCCAGATCAGAAATGGAGATAACTAGGTAATGGTGACCCTCTAGCATGTACTTATCGAGGCCATAGCTTCAACAAAAAGAATTTTCTTGATAAAATCATGGTGCCTTAACATCAGGCCCCTGAAAGGTGCATGCTTGTAGACTCAGGAGGAGGAAGATACCTTTCAGCTTTCTTTCTGCCGTCTCAAACCTCACATACAGGCCTATACACCCTGCCCAATGTACTGCTGGGATGCTGCCAAATGACAGACTATAAAAGAATATGACTGATATTCATTTTTATTTCACCATTGAATTAGTGTTTATAAACTCTTCATCCTCTCTTCATCTTGAAAAATATAGGTTGTAGACATATATATTTGTAAAACTCTGCCCACAGCATCTGATCTGAAAGCAAATACTTAGAGCAACTAAAACATGCTTTTCTTGGGATATAACATCAGACTTTCTGACAAATGAACAAACAAAAAATGTATTATATGAACTAGAAGGTAAGTCTGTGGCTCTGTAATATTGAATTCTGTGTTGCCTGTAGAAAAAAAATATCAGTGTGCCCTGAAGTGGAATTTTTGTTTCTTTATACATACAATGTAAGGTACTAAAATTAAAAATTGCATAATGCCCTGTATGAACATTTATATCACATCTCTGTTGTAAATTCTCTTCTTCTTTTGGATCTTCAGGATACAGGATGTCAGCCCCCCAGCACTGCCCAGAGGATATTTCTAAAATTATGATGAAGTGTTGGGATTATAAGCCTGAAAACCGCCCTAAGTTCAGTGAACTTCATAAAGAGCTCACCATCATCAAGAGGAAAATCACATAGTGACAGAACAGTGCCAAACTCAGCCTTCAGTACTCTGTCCTCCAGCGGAGTAATATTGTTGTTCTCATTAACAATGAGTTTATACCGCCTTACCTGCAACAATCTTCTAAGGTTTTTTTTTAAACTGGGTTTTTAAAAAATATGTTCTACTTTAAAAAAAAAAGTCAAAGGCAAATGTATTAAAGAAATAGGCAGTCCTACTAAGGACTGTATTAGCAATCCTACCATTTCAGGCCGTTACAAATAGAAAGCACAGGCTCTCCATGTGTGAGGGGGTAAAAGATCGGTCTTTTTCATATGCTGTTTCTACTTCAGGCACAGTTTGTGGGCTGCCATCCTATGCTACAGACCCTACTTAGTCGGTGCTATAAACTGTATTGGCAATGCCATATTTGCAAGACACGTTCCAACCACAGTTGGCTTTCTACTCTGCCAAGGAAAGATTATAATTGTAAACAGAATTTTGCATTGGGAATTATTTGGACCTCCTAGGGTTTTTCTTTTCTTTCTTGCCAGAAATAAGTCCAGTGTAAGAATCTTCATGCCCCTGCATTATTAGAAAGGTTGTCGTTTTTCTTCTCATTTGTCCAAGCATCAGAAAATGATGCATAAAACGTCCTCAAAGATCACATTAGAGCGAGGCAGCTGCTTTTAAAGGATGTTAGAGAGAGCTGTGGAGCAAGAAGCAAGTTGGAGCAGGAGGGTGGGCTGGAGAAAAGAGCAGCTAGGACAATGATCAAAGTAGGGAAGAAAATGAAAACATAAAATACGCCTTCTTATCAGTTATGCCTTTAGAAACACACAAGCATAGTTTTTTTATACTGTGGTCTGAATTTACCAGAAAGGTTCTCAGAAATGTTTCAGGAGTTCATAGATAGAGCCCTCTTAATGGCAAAAATCTTTTTAGAGAAACTACAAAGTAAAAATTCACAGGAATAACAGCATATTTCCAGTTAAGGATCTTCACCTTAGAGGAGGCATTCCACAATGTAATCCTTCGTGCATACCAGTTTCCCAAGTTGTCAGGACTTCATGATTCTAGCGCACAAGCACATTCACATGTGTACATGCGTGCGCACTCTACCAAGATGCAATGCAGGTGTAAACAAGTCAATGGTTCAGAAGTCAAGTGGGTATTAACAAGGAATAATATTTCAGACGACGACATAGGGATAGCCCTCCCGTTTCCACTTTCCACCCTAAAAGCATGCGAGCACAGCAGAGATGTCTCACACAGATAACATGTAACCTGAATTAAAACAGGATTCTGTTGAGCTGAATCTTAGCTGTATCCAGGGAATTTACCCCATGATCTGTATATAGTTGCCTCTCGGGATAAATATGTGTATAGGAGATGGTCATGCTCAGGGGTAAATGCAGCTTGGAAACCTTTTATAAGTTCTCAGGCCTGTATCCAGAAAAACATCCCCTTAGTGATTATTTGGTCTACATTCTTTGGAATAGCGTAGGGATAGAAATTCCCTCCTGCCCTCTCCAGCTGTTAGCTACCTGTGTCACTGTGCAGAACTCACACTAGTACTTTAAGGAGTATAAACAATGATATTAAAAAGGAAAATGACTTTGGTCTGTCATTTCAATCTCCTTGCAAATGTTCTAAAATGAAAGCCTAATAAACTTGCCCTCAAAAATATATTGCAGCATACAAAACAACTTATTTTTAATCAGGATGGTTTAATCAGTATGTCAGATGTTGTAAATAAATGAAACTTTCTTTTGATGGAAAATACTGTAGTAAATCAAAGCACAGACTCACAAATCAAGATGAAGTGCCATGGTTTTCAGGTACTTGCCAGCCTTCAAAAGTAAGAATAACATGGACATTTCCACCCTTTTGTCAATATTTCCAATTGAATTCATTTGTAATATTCTTTCTTTAAAGAAAACAGCCTCCTATCACTTAGTGGCCTTATGCTAAGCTCCCAGCAAGAAGAGAGAATGATGGTTTTGGCTCTAATTTTATGAACAAGACCTGAAGCTTAATCCTTGCATTCTGGTGTAAAAAAAAATGAACACAGCATTGACATTTCACTCATGCAGGCTGTTAGAATTTGCAATTCACGTCACAATTCTGTGCTTAAATTTAAAAAGCTTTCCAAAACATGAAGCTTTTAAATTCTATTTTATTCTTTGTCCCAAAACAGATAGTGGTATAGTTCAAGATTAATAACTTATTGTGAGTCTTTCAGGGTCATATCAGTTATATAGAATATTAAATTTAATATAAGTATATGCATTAAGAAAAAATTATGCAAGCCATTTTTACTGTTAATTTTATTGTTTTTGAAGCATAATTTATTCATCCCTTCTGTCACTGATAATTACTGGGATTATATACTTTAGGAGGTTAATCCATACCCAAAAAGCGTACATATAAATACTGTTCTGAATTTGCAAGTTGATATAAGGAAAAGAGGCTTCAGAAATGCACAAAATCCTATGACTTATTTAGTAAGAAAATGGTTGTAACCAAAATTTCCACTGGCCTAGATGTAATTAAGTCCAGTCACAAGTCTGTGTTAATGGATTATCCAAGAGTTGTATATATCATTACTGTGTAGTTCCTCTCATAATTGCTTAAATTTATTAATACAGGGGGAGGTAAACACAGGCTCTGTCTCTCACCTGCATTTTCTACCTTGAATCATCAAGGAGTCTTTATGAGAAATATTTAGGTAGTTCATTTTTTAAAGAAAGAAATGTTTTCAATGTTAAATTAACATTTACTGCCAACAGGTGAAACCTAAAATTAATTTTATATTCCATGTAATCTAAGGTCTCTTTCCAAAGCCAACATACTTCTTCTCTTCTAGGAAAATAATAATAAAGGATTAACATGTTTTGGTTAAATTTTCAGAAAACTGAGGCCTTATTTCAGCCCATCCACCACTAGGTCCCCAGTGAAAGGTCTCATGTAATTGTTTCTCTTTTACCTCCCAAATTTAATATGAATAATAAAATTCCCTTTCCACAGTTCACCATCTTATCACAAATCCAATGTTATTGAAACATCCTATTAGCAGATCAATATAGACTAGGGACCTAATTGTGTTAGGTACTGTTCAGTGTACATTTCACATTTTTTTTTGGTTTTAGGATTATTTTGGGGAAAAAAAGTTTTGGCATTGAAGTAGTTTTAATTTCATTTAAACCTCAATATAGTTTTTCTGTCTATATTATATTCATTTCTATATAGTTTTATAAAGTTAGGCTAGTGCCACTGAAATAACATGGCCTCACAATACTGGTGTTAGCTTATATCATCAGTGTCTTCATTATAATATATGCCACACACAAAGGATCTTATAGTAGGATGGAGACAATTTAGAATGTAGCAATACAAATATCCAAATCATATAGTGCTATTGTTCAGGGTTATTGCGTTTGTACCACTTTATGATTAATTCTTATGAGTCATCAGATGTGGCAAGAGTATACCTGAACACCCCACTTAGTATGCTCTGTGTACACTATTTTGTGGCCTTGTGTCCTTTGAAGTAAGATTGATATTTTCTGAAAAGGGCCTGTTTGCCTCAGCCCTCTTCTTTTCACACTCCCTTTGTCACATTATTGATTTTTTTTTTTGAGTTGGAGTCTCACTCTGTCGCCCAGACTGGAGTGCAGTGGCTGCTCCTGGCCATCGCAGCCTCGCCTGCTGGGCTCCGGCAATCCTTTCGCCTCCGCCTTCCAAGTAGCTGGAACTACAGGCGTGTGCTACCACACCCGGCTAATTTTTTTTTTGATTTATTGTAGAGATGAGGTCTCGCCAAGTTGCCCAGGCGGGTCTCGAACCCGCGGGCTCAGGCAATCCACTCACCTCGGCCTCCCAAAGCTCTCGGATTGCAGGCTGAGCCACCGAGCCCAGCCACATTATTGATATTTTACATGTTTCTTTTCAACAGAATTCATGCCCATAAGTAGATTCTGAGTCATGGAAAGACTGGCTTTTTATTTAGGTGGTCTGAACCCTCACACAAAACAGAGGGCAATGCAAAATAAATACAGCAACAAAGGGACAGGCAATTTTAAAAGACATATTTTCTTTATGTATTAATATCCTAAATGAGATCAAAGATTTTACATGAAATAGTACATGTCCAATGTACTATTAAATTAGGATAAAAGTTTACCATTAAAATAAAGTGTAGCCAGGCTCAGTGGCTTAGCCTGTAATCCCGCGCCTTTGGGAGACTGAGGTGAGTGGATTGCCTGAGCCCGCCGGTTCAAGGCCCGCCTGGGCAGCGAGACCTCATCTCTACAATAAATCAAAATAAATCAGCCGGGCGTGGTAGCACATGCCTGTAATTCCGACTACTTGGAAGGCTGAGGCGGAAGGATCGTCGGAGCCCAGCAGGTCACTTCAGTCTGGGCGACAAAGTGAGACTCCAACTCAAAAATAAATAAATAAATAAAGTGTTACCTCTTTTATTACTATGATTTGTTTATACATATCAAAATGGTTTTATTAAACATTTTCATTTTACTTATTTTTCTGTTTTGATTAGTTTCATGTATTTTTTGGAAGAATCTAGAATCACATATTCATTTCTGCAAAAGAACATTGATTTTAAAAGTCAGGATTGCCAAGATTACTTACTTGAAGGAGATTTTGTTACAATCTTAGAGTCTCATAAAATTCTCCTTTAAGAAATAATGCTGTAATACAGAAGATACATAAACTATATATCATAGCCATAACTCAGTATAAGGAAATATTTAGTACTCCTTTCAGACCATTCTACTGCCTTGTACTGATTCAAAGATTAAATTTCGAATTGTTAAGTATAGGCATTAAGAATCACTTAGCTACCTAATAAGGACTGAGATTCTTGCAGGATAGGAAAATCCTGGTATTCTAAAACTCTTAGTCACTTTAAACTGCACAGAAGTAATGAGCACAGGCTTCAGCATATCTGCTAACAAGGTGCTGGAGGCAAGCAGATCCAAAGGCAAGAGAGGAAAGAACCCATTATTCCAAGTCAGGATAAGGCGGCCCCACAGAGCGAGCGTGTGAAACAGAGACTGGGACCAGTCATCCGGAAGCCTGAGGAGACCATACCACAAGGCCAGATTCTCTCCTGTAGACAAAAAGAGCATCAGAACAAAAGCGCAAAGGTGGGCACCTGCCAGTGTGTGGACCTCGGTGTGAGCAAACTAAATACTCCTTCCTTGTGTTAGGAGCAGTTGTATATTCCCAGCTCAGAGAGGTTGCTGCACGGGGCAGCACTTAAGACTCATTGTCCTCCAGCTAACAGATGTAGTCATACGTGTTCAAGTTTTTCAAAGAGACCACCCAAAGTCTCTACATTTGCGTTCGTTTTATATACATATATATGTATATATATATATGTTTTGTTTTGTTTTAATTTCTTGAGACGAGGTCTCGCTCTTTTGCCAGTCAGGAGTCCAATGGAGCAGTCATAGCCCACTGTAATCTTGAACTCATGGGCTCAAGCAAGCTTCCTGCCTTAGCCTCATGAGTAACTGGGACTATAGGCACATACCACCATATTCAGGCTAAATTTAAATTTTTGGTAGTGTTGAAGTCTTGGTGTATTGGCCAGGCTGCTCTCAAACTCCTGACCTCAAGCAATCCTCCCACCTTGAGCTTCTGAGTTGCTGGGATTACAGGGGTGAGCCACCATACTCAGCCTATTCCTTAACTGAACTCACTGATTACTGATATTTTATTAGAAATCTCTGGTTGCAATGGAGCTTAACCTGAGCTAAAATCTCCCTAATAAAAGCCCACTTAAATCAGCCCTATTTTACCTTTTGACTGATGTTAACTGAATGGCTTCTAAAGTTATCCATAGAGGGAACTTACTGTGTTGAGTTCTACTCTGGGGAAACAGCACAGCAAAAGGAAGATACCAGTTAAGTAGCAATGACCTTTGTCTTTAGTAACATTTGAAGGAAAGGAATTTTAGAAACATCCTAAAGCTAGTCATAGTACAGCATGGCTAAGGTAAGTCCCAGAAAGGCAGAGAAGGAGGCATCCAGGAAGGAAGGGTGAGAGATGGAGGGCAATAGCAAAGCCCCAGTGTAAAATGACTGAAAGGCTAACCTTCCAGTAGACAGATGCAGTATCAGTAAGGGAAACTCCTCTTCAAAAGGAGGTGGGAGGAGCTTCCTGCTGCATGTTATCAAGTATTACAGGCTTCCTGAGTCTCTCCAACATTTCCTTAAAGGGGCACAGAATTGGATATTGGTTTAACTTTCTCTGCACTCCCTGTAATCTCAGGAGGTTGCCACTGTAGGCACTGAGCAACAATGACCCTTGCTCTGTTTTTCTGTAAGGCTGCAAACATGACAGTGGTCCAACACACTCCCTAAGAGGTGGCTAGCCGATAACGCACACGTGCCTAGGGTAGACAGCATGGCAGAAACATTTCTGTGAATGTTCCCATTTTCCTTTTTTTATTTTTCAATTTTTTTTTTTTTGAGCCGGGGTCTTATGTTTTGGTCCAGGCTGGAGTGCGGTGGTACAATTACAACTCACTGCAACCTCCTAGGCTCAACTGATCCTTCTGTCTTCAGGCTCCCTAGCAGCTGGGACTACAGGTGTAAGTACACCACCACGCCTGGCTAATTTTTTTTTATTGTAGTGACATAGTCTCACTTTTTTGCCTGGGCTGATCTCAAACTCCTGGGCTCAATCAATCCTCCCACCTTGACCTCCCAAAGCACTGAGATTCCAGGCATGAGCAACTGTGTCCAGCTTTGTTTTCCATTTGAGTAAAAAATATTTTTCAGGTTTGTGACATGAAGACAGATTTAACTTCTCATAAGCAAACTTGTAATAATCCCAAACCAAGAATATTTGAGACTCACTCTTTAAGAGATTCAGATCTTGAATATCTAAAGTATCTTATCAAACATTATCATTAAGGCCAGCAAGATGCAAGTATTCTACAAAGTAATGAACATTTCCAAGTGCTAATAATGACCCTGCTGGTAGAATTTGATATTTCCCCTCAGCTGTATTCATTCAGGAACATCTTCCCAAACATCTGTCACATCGGATATAGGGCAGACTGCTGGGTGCTAGTTTTTCTGGTATTTATTTCTGATTTCTTGTATTTCCTTTCCTCATCTTCAGTTTCTCAATATTTTACCAAAACAGAAAAGCCTTTATCAGTAGCTTGCATTGAACAATGTTGTAGTTGGCCTCAAAGAGTTTCTTAGGTGTTCTGGGTGGGGGGCCCTGCTATCTAGGGAATTCCCAGGAACCTACCTACCAAGGGCAGCGACACACTCAGTATGTAGGAAGCCCATGGTAGGTGCAGCTTAGAATACAAAGAAGACCTGGCTGTAGTCCTAGATGTGAACACAAGATGATTAGGTGGCTGATTTGTTGGATGCGTGGCACTATCAGTAGTGGCTATTGGGAGATTTGTCTCAGTTCAGCAAAATTACCATGAATAGGTGTGTCCAGGGAGGTGGCCCGTTGATGGAACCAGGAAAACTGATCAGGTGACTGCCCCCAGCCCCCCGTTATAACACTAACAGTAATTGCTCAATGTAAACCCCTGGAAGTATTCAGTTCTTCTCTTTCACTACTGTATGCCAATATTTGTTGTTTCCTTCACATTACTCTTGTTAGCAAATGTCTGAAAGTATTTCAACTGTGTAATGCTAAAGGGTTTTTTCATAGCTTCAGAAAAAAGGATAACAAACATGAAGGCTTCAATTTAAAACAAGCTAATCTACCTAGACATAGACCCCAAAGCACCATTGTATGTAAACATCAGCTCTACTCTACAGTTCCCCAAGATAGTGCCCTTTCTTTTTAAAAGCCAGACATCACACCCTTCATCCCACTTGCTAAGGATGTCTTTAATATCAGAATAAGCACACTCTAAATATCGTCTGAAGCAAATTCTAAAATGACATAGTAAGAAGCCTGATTTCAAACTGTAACCAAAGCAGACAATAAAAACACCAGCCTGATTTCAAACTGTAACCAAAGCAGACAATAAAAACACCACTTTGCCCCTTTGTAGTCAGTTAAAACACCTTTGCAAAAACTATAACCACTTAAGCAATTCATCTGATCTCAGGAGATCATACCTTATTTGGATAGCATAGGACAGATGTCAGTGGGAAATGTCAGTGTTCTGAGCAACACAGGGTAAAGGTAAGGGGCCATAGAAAAGAAATATTCATTCATACACAGGAGCAGCAAAGAGCTGAGTATTTTTTTAAAATAGTCCAATTTTTCATTTTTTGTGTGTAACTCTTGCCAAATAGTACAACCTTGGAGTCTTCTTTGAGTTGCCTAAATAATCTTATTAAGCAAAAAACTAAATTTTCCCCAATGGGGGTTCAAATTTCTTAGCACCCTGGATTCAAAACCTTAGAGGCTGAGAGGGAATCTGGTATTACTGAGATTCCAGGTAAAAGGGCCACCTTGCAGTCTTTGCCAGTTCATCAGTGTATGCTTATGTTTATTTTTAAACCCAGAAGAACATAAAAAATCAAAACACCCTCTTAATATAAGAATTTTCCTTTTATAAATAATTTGACTTGGTATAAAAAAATCTGCCTGCCTGCTCTGAAGAAATGCCAGACTGTTGCAAGCCATTAGAGGGCAAGGTGCCCAGAGCCATGCTTGTGACGACTTTGAATGTTTTCCCCTCACCCAGAGCATGGCAGTTCTTGTATTAAGGCTATAGGGTGCTGTGGAGGCCCATTCTATGCCAGTTTGTACAATCAGAAGACCAATTCCAACAGAAGCGAACTTATTTGTCATATTTCCGCCTTAGATTCTAGGACTTCCATACCTGCAGTGTACAGATAGATACATGGTCTAATGGAATTCACTGTTTCTGGCTTTAGTGTCAAAAAGATTGGTTCCACAAAGTTGACTTGATTTCCCATAACAAGTATATTTTATAATCCTGTGATTCTAAATCCAATCTCAGACATAGATTCTAAGCATCACATAAAGTCAAAATCAAAGGTCAAGGGGAACTGGCAGGGAGAAGATATCATTTATTTCAAATTCATGACCAAACTGGCCAAAGACATGGAACTCGCTGAACATTTCACTTTGCTATGCAAGGTGTTAGTTACCCAGTTCCGTCCCGTGACATAATCAGACTGCCAGCATGGACCAATGGCCGGGGCATACTTTTCATGACCGCTTCTGTTTATCATTCTTCATAGAGCATTGAAGCTTTAAACAGCTTCTATTGTCAGACACCTGTAGATTTTAATGTTTAATTTATGTTTAAGTGTATTAAATCAGATAGCCTAACTGAACAGCTGAGTATAGTGGTAATTGGCGGTGGTGGTGCAAATTCTGCTGACTATGTTATAGTTTTCTTTGTGTGTGTTTTTCTTGGTTCTGCCTGGCTTCTTCTGGTGAGTGCTCTAAGATTGGAACACTCTAGAATCATAGCTATACAACCACGTAGGAAAAATCCAGACAAATACAGGAGAATAGAATCAAATTGCCGACGTCCTAAGAACAGCCCTGACTTCTTCAGGAGCCCAGGCAAATTGAAAACAAAGACAAAATGTACAAGCCATGCCCATGCCATGTGACTCTGGGTGGCCCACCAGCCTAAGGCACTGCCTTTTTCCTGACACAGTACCGTAGTGAGTGGTCATGGAAATGTGATTTTTCTGAGTTGCTTCTCCTTCCCTCTGACAGAAGACGAGTTTGAGATGATGGGGCGGGAGCAGGACCCTCAGCCCCCCATGGCATAGATGTTCCACCTGCATGTGGCATTTTGAGCAAAGCATTCCTGTGGTTTACAAAGTTTTATGTTAGTGTCAATATATGGTCCATTTACTGTCAGGTTAAAGCACCTTTAATCTTTGTTGTTTTAAAATAATATATTTGTAAAGTGGATAAAAGAAACACTGGAAATAGGGTGCTTCTTCTGGAAAGTTCAAGTGTAAAACATACAAACAAGGCTTTGGTGGGTTTATCTGGTCATGTAAACAAGTCTGAAAGTGGGTGAGAGCTAAATAAAGTAGTTAGCTGTCTATCTTTTATCATTTTTAACTCAGATGTGTATTTAACACTTATTTATTTGTTAGTTTTTACATTCAGAAGAAATACACTTTGAACTTTGGCTAGCATTGTAGAATGTTTTTAAACTGTTTTCTACACTTTTAGAATGTGATTTCATCATTTTTGTAAACTTTGCCATTTTTGAATAGTCTCCTTTTCTTTTCCAATAGATCAATTACCACTCACGGGACTGCAGAACCTCTTTTTACTGTATTTGTATAATAAATGTAAAATATTTGTAGCAAACTGTGCCTTGTGTTGTTTGATCTTCCCGTCGTATTTATATTTCTCCTCCTTTTCCATATAAATATGCTCTAAATAGAAAAGGCAGACAAGATTTCCATTGTAACTGGCCTCCTAGGGATGTAACAGTGCATAAAAATTATTAGCTTTCCGTTTCTCTGTAATTAAGCTCATGAGTTCTGATGATAATGGGTGTGTGTTGCTTACTCCAATCACTGCTTCCTGTTTAGAAATCAAAGCTGAAATGTAGTTCAAGTCCCAGTTCTCTGCATGGACTGGCTATTTGCCAGGATTTTTGTGTTTGGGTTTGGGGTTTTTTTGGTTTGTTTTGCTTTTCATAACAGAATTTGTTTAGATGTAACACAAGGATTTAGGGGAGAAAGGTAGTGGTTGGGAGAGATGTTTGGAAACAGAAACTGCTACCCTAGAGCAGTTTAGGTGTGCAACCTTGCCTGTCTCCCACATGAGGCTGAGCTGGCCACTGCTGACTCTAGGGACTCGTCACTCAGCAAATCAATCACACTCCTAGAACTGCATGCTGTTATTAACACCGGTTGGGGCAACATATGCTTTCTGCATTAAGCCAGGCTTCATCCGTGTCTTCATCCGTGATTAGGAAAGTTGACTCCACTACTTCTCAAAAACACGTGCTTGCTGTTCATGGGGCAGCCCACGAGCTTCTAGTGAGGCAAAATGAATCCCTACAATCCTCTCTGAGCTTCCTGCCTCCACAGCACCCTGACCAGAGCTGTGTACTTCTGAGCCCTCGGTAAATTCGCTTTCACCACAGCTCCTAATCGTCTGTCTGGAGTTGCATCCTCTGCTCCAGTAGGTTGATTTCTGGCACAGCCTCCCGCACTACCTGTGCTTTCACTGACTTCAATTAATTAGGACCAGGTGCATCCATCACCAAGGAAGCTTGGCTCTCTGACTGAAATCCCATTCCCCAAGAAGTATGAACAGCATCCCTGAAATTCCCTGGAGTTCTTTTGGTATTTCAAGTCCTATACTTCACTGTACATCCCCCCTTTGGCTATTGATTTCTTGAGGCAGATGGTGATGATATTGCTTCCCAAAAACAGAGATGTAAGAACTCGTTTCATCAATGGGGCCATGTCACTATGTAGATCACAGTTTCCTCACTTGAACTAGTAATAAACTTTTTCCTGTTTTTTCTTCTCTCTCTTTTCTTTGGGTGGGTGGGTGGCTTCCCATCACTAACCATCCCCTCCCCCTTCTTAAAAGCATCCTTATTTTCTTCAGGAGAATTTTATCTTCCTCATTTGGTGTGGACCTGATGGAGAGCTAATTCCAAGTGCTCACTTCCTATTACAGAAGCTGAAGGATCCATATCCTTTTTTATATTCATATCCTTTACCCAATTGCCATCTTTCTCCCAGAACTGAGTCTGGAAGGACAGAGGGAGCAGCCAAAGATCATTCACTAGAGCAGGGGCCATTCCTCCTAGGAAAATGTTGCTTAATTCCTGCTTCCCAGCTCTCAAGGCCCCCTAAGTTTTTTCCATTTCCAGGCCTCACTCTCTAGCCATTAACCTTGAGCCCCCTGATAGCCTTCTAGCCAATTTCCTTTTACCTAAGTCTGTCATAGTCCATTTTTGTTACCAGCAGCCAAGGATCCTGACCAACCCAATGATCTCTATGACTTCTTCCAGCATTGAAATTCTGTGACCTATCAAGTCTTCTAGTGGTCCTTTTGGAATTCCTGAACACCAGGACTACGCAGTGACTGTCAAAATTCAAGAGTGATTTGAAAAAGGAAAGCTCCCTAAAGGTTCCATCATCTAATGGTCTCTTTATCCAAACTAAGCCTTTTAATATTTCCCAAGCTCTGGGCTTAGGTAATTCCAAATTATAAATGTTTCCTTTGCAGTCTCCCCGTGGTGACCAGTGGCACCATAGGATAATTAAATGATAAGGTCAATGGACTAGACGTCGCGAGGGACTAATTGATCTATCACAGTAATATAAATGCCAAGAATTAATAGAAAAATAAATGTCACGGGAAGTAAGGTATTGACAACCTTGGAAGCTGCTTCATTTTGGCCTCTGCCTGCCACCTTCCAACAGGGCTTGCTCATAGTCCGCATTTGAGAGGCCCTTTCCCTGTCCTACAAAAATTCCACAAAATCGTTCCAAGTCTCGTTAAAAGCCAAAAAATAATTTAAGTCTGTTGAACTTTCACCTCAGGCTAATTTTCCAAGTAACCCCCAGAGATCTTCCCCTGTCTGCCACTCTCTTGTCCTCCTGTCAAATGTCAAGGAACTGTGGGGACACAGAAATGTCACGCAGTGGGACTCTGGGGAACACACTGGGATGCATGTGCCTCGCTTGGGAGCAAGTGGGGGAGGTGGAGGATGTGCTCACTGGTGTCCCATGCAGGCTCAGTCTTATAGATTAAGACAGGGAGGGCCAACCGGGCTCAGTGGCTCAGCCTGTAAACCCACGCCTTTGGGAGGCTGAGGTGAGTGAATTGCCTGAACCCGCGGGTTCGAGACCCACCTGGGCGGCGAGATGTCATCTCTACAATAAATCAAAAAATCAACCGGGCGTGGTGGCGCATGCCTGTAATTCCGGCTACTCGGAAGGCTGAGGCAGAAGGATTGCTGGAGCCCAGCAGGGGAGGCTGCGGTGGCCGGGAGCGGCCACTGCACTCCAGTCTGGGCGACAGAGTGAGACTCCAACTCCAAAAAAAAAAATAAAAGACAGTGAGGGCCATCACAGCCAGCCAGACACCAGGCTTTTATTTTCTCCTCCAGGACTGTGCCTCATTAGTCTTCCAGGGAATGCCAGTCAGAGCTAGGGACAGCTTATCGCCTATGCTACTCTTCCTCAAGTAAGGAAGAAGGACAGCCATCTGCCCTGGTCAGGTTAACCCCCTAAATTTTTTTCTTTTTTTTTTTTTTGAGTCAGGGTCTCACTCTGTCACCCAGGCTGGAGTACAGTGACACAATTAGGCTCACCACAGGCTCGACCTCCTGAGCTCAGGAAATCCTTTCACCTCAGCCTGCTGCGTAGCTGAGACTACAGGCGCGCCACCACGCCAGGCTAATTTTTTTAATTTTGTAGAATTGAGGTCTCACTATCTTCCCCAGGCTGGTCTCGAACTCCTGGCCTCAAGTGATCCTCCCACCTCAGCCTCCCAAAGTGCTGGGATTACAGGCATGAGCCACCATGCCCGGCCTTAATTTTTTCTTTTTCTTTCGCATCACAACTAAATTCAGCTTCTCTGTGTAGCTCTGATGATGTGGAAACTTAGAAATGGGAGACCAGCAGATTTACACCACAATTCTCCCCATCCTTCCTCTTCTTTTGCCTCAAACACATGTATTCTTGTGGTCTGAAGTAAGAATACTCTATCAGTATACCCTACAGCTTCTTACCCTCAGGCAGATGTTGCATGAATATGCTCATTGGTTTATTTATTTATTTATTTATTTATTTATTTTTGAGTTGGAATTTCACTCGGTTGCCCAGACTGGAGTGCACTGGCCGCTTCCGGCCACCACAGCCTCGCCTGCTGGGCTCCAGCAATCCTTCCGCCTCAGCTTTCCGAGTAGCCGGAATTACAGGCATGCGCTATCACGCCTGGCTGATTTTTTTGATTTATTGTAGAGATGAGGTCTTGCTGTCCAGGCAGGTCTCAAACCCATGGGCTCAGGCAATCCACTCACCTCATTGGTTTATTTTAATGTGTGCTTTTCAGATTCTATTTTGGGACGGTCAGAGGTCATTCACAAGATTAGGCATAAGGTAAAAGATGAAAATTAGAAGCAAAACCTAATTATAAAGGGCAGAGAAAGAAAAATACCAAATATCTGAAATTTGTTAATTACTGCAATTAGGCAATAAATTTCACTGAGTCTCTTGACAACCAAAGCAAAAGGGAGTACTTATATTGAAGAGTGGGAAAAAACCTGAAAATTCATAAATTAAGCATTCAACTTAAAGGTCAGAAAAAAAGTTATTTTAGGACTTTATGTTTTCTAAGAATGAACATAAAAGTTATGGCAGTGGTCCTCAACTGGGAATGATTTTATTCTTCAGGGGACATCTGACTGTGTCTGCAATATTTTTGGTTGTCACAACTGGGGCGTGCTACTGGCATCTAGTAGAGAAAAGATGGGTTTGCTGCTCAACACCCTACAATGCACAGAACAGACTCCAACACTAAAGAATCAATTACCTAGCCCCAAAAATGTAAGTATATAATGCTGTGACTGAGAAGTCCCGAGTCGTACAGCCTGTCTGAATTTCCATCCAGGAATAGGAGAAGACTTTCTTTAACTGGACACATCACAAAGCAGCGGTTGAAGACAAAAAATCAAAATTTAAAAAATTTATTTCTCTTAAATGACATATTTGACACACTGCTTACACAGGAAACAATATAGAGGAACAACAAAGCCAAGACTTGATTCTTTAAAACCATCCTCTGATGAGATTTACCAATAAAAAAGAACAAACCATATTAGAAATGAAGAAGTAGCCATAAATAACTACAGAAATACCATGATTGAAAAGGTAATAAGTGAATACTATTAACTTTATGCTAGCAAATTTGAAGACTTAAACAGAATTGTTAAATTCCTAGGGAAAAAGATAACTTTCCAAGGCAAACTCAAGAAGAAATAGACATTCAGAACAGATCTATAACTGTTCTATAATTGTATAACTTCAATTAAAGAGTTGAAACCAGTAGTCCAAAATCTTCCCACAGAATTTATCCTAGGGAATTGATTTATTTTCATGCAGAAAGTTATACACGAATGTTC
Source organism: Carlito syrichta (assembly GCF_000164805.1). Classification (NCBI taxonomy): domain Eukaryota; kingdom Metazoa; phylum Chordata; class Mammalia; order Primates; family Tarsiidae; genus Carlito; species Carlito syrichta. The sequence goes on from NW_007246553.1 coordinate 607,770, forward strand.
ATAGAAAGTTATTTTTCATAATAGCCCAAAACTGGAAACTACCCAAATGTTCTTTCAAGAGATGAATCATTAAGCAAACTGTGGCATATCCATGAAATATGACTTAACAATAAAAAGTAGGGAACTATTGATTCACACAACTTGGATGAGCCTCAAGAAAATTATGCCAAGTGAAAAAAGCCAATCTCAAAGGCATAAATACTGCATGATTTCATTTGCGTAGCATTCATGAAATAACAGAGATAGAGAACACACTGGTGACTGACAGGAGGTGGCAGAGAAGGACAGAGGGGTGGCTATAGATGAGTAATATGGGAGAGTTGTGTGATGATGGTACAGTTCCGTATCCTAATGATATTGGTGGTGTCACAAGGCTGCACATGATAAAACGACGAGAGCTACACCCACACAAACACATGAATGAGTGAATGTTTAACCAGGGAAGCTTGCAGAAGCTACATGGACTGTAACCACATCAGATTCTTGGAGGAGGCCAGGAGAACATGCACAGGATTTCCCTGCACCTTCCTTTGTGTCCTCTTATAAGTCTATAATTATTTCAAAGTGAAAAATACAAAATATTAATATGTAAGAAAACAAGAGTCTTCCCACAACAACAATACCAGACCTAAAGGTATAGGATTTAGAGGTGAGCCACCAAGCTTTTGAGGAACAAATCATTCGACTCTTCTAAAGAAAAGAAAAAGAAGACTTTCCAATCTATCTAATGAGATAATAAGACTTTGAAAACAAAGAACAAGGAAAATACGAGAAAAGAAAACAAGCCAGTCTTAATAATGAATATAGATGAACTTCGCCCAAAGTAAAGACAGAATTAACTAACAATGAATAAAATATATAAAATATCAATTTTGAATTAGACTTATTCTAAGAATAAAAGAATGACTTTTAAATAAGGACTACTAAAGTAAATTAGCACATTAACAGAACAAAGAAGAAAAACATAAGTTTGTCAGGCAGTCAAAAACTTAGAGAACTGGGGGAAAAAACTATAACTTCTTCAAAATCATAGATAAATCTACAAGAAACCTACAGCAAACATCGGACTTTTTAGTGAAAAATTAGAAGCATTTCTTTTAGAAACAGGGACAAGATCTGGGTGCTATGACTCACATCTATAATCCCAGCTACTCAGGAAGCTAAAGCAGGGGATTGCTTTTGGCCAGAAGTTCCAGACCAGCTTGTCTGGGGAAAAAAAAAAAAAAGCAGAGACAAGGAAAGGGTATATCCACCACCATTTCTAGTCACCCTTGAATTGGAGGCATCAGTACAGAAAGGCAAACACACACACACACACACACACACACACACACACATACACACACACACATATAACTCCTGCAGGTTATTAAAAAAAATGATAAGTAACCCAAAAGAAAAATGGAACCTATTTCACAGAAAGATAGATGACACATAAACACATGAGGGAAAAAAAAAACCTCAATGTCATTAGTGATTAGGGAAATGCAAATTGAAACTACAATTATATATATGTGTATACACACACACACACACACACACACACACACACACATACACACACACACACACACACATATATATACACACACACATATATATATATATAGTATATGGTAGAATGATTGGAAAGAAAAAAGAAAATTATTATTCATTGATATTATTGAACCGAAACTTACTAACAAATTATTAGAGTAAGAGAGTTTAGCCAAATTTCTCAATATAAGATCAACATACAAAAACCAATTACACTTCTATTTACTAAAGGGTAAGAATACCTAATATTTCTTAAAATGCCATTGCAATAGCAACAAAAACTATAAAATATCCAGGAGTAAACTAATGAAAGATAAGCAAGCTCTTTATGGAGAAAGTTTTCAAAACATTAAAGATAATTAGCTAAATGGAGAGCTCTCTTTTTTCATGACTAGGAGTACCCAGTATTATAAAAATACCAATTATTTTTAAATTAAATAAAAGGTAATCTTTATATAATGTCTAGTAGAGCTCCTTTTACCAGGAGGACCCCTCCAAAAAAAACTAGTTTTATCTTTTGGAGGACAAGCCCCTTGTAGTACAGGCATCGCCTACTAAGTAAGTGTTCTAGGAATCCATCAGCATCAGTGTACCAGCTAGCGTTGTAAAAAGCTGTGTTTGACTTCAGTGACTTTTTTTTTTTTGAGACTCTTTCAACATATTTGCCCATTTCATGATGGGTGAGTGTACCTGCCCACTCTGTGCTGAGTGTTCAGCAGCTTTTGACCAAAAACAGCATGACCTCCCATACCCCACCTACGCTATTCTCTCGATCTTACCCCGCGTGACTTTTCTCTGTTTCCCTAGATGAAAAATCCCTCAAAGGGGAATATTTTGCCGATGTGGAAGAGGGGAAACCCAAAATGGCAGAAGCCCTAAAAGGCATCAAAATTGACGAGTTCGAAAACTATTTTTAGCGATGGGAAAAAAGTCTCAATAGGTGTATTGCATCAAATGGAAAATACTTTGAAGATGACTGAAGTATAAACATGCAAGAATAAGTACACAATTTTTTAAATAAATAAATTCCAGTTTGAGGAATTTATAGCCCTTGTATAAGTAAACAAGATGATTCTAAAATTCATATTGAAGAACAAAAGGTCAATAATACCAAAGACACCTTTAAAGAGATAAGAATTAACATAAAGCTATAATATGGTATAAGAACAGAGCTTAACAAATAGAAAAATGAACTAGAATAGAGAAATGAAAATAAACCTAAACAAACATTTGATATATTGAAAAGTTTTCCCACTGAAGATCAGTGGGAAAAACACGGACTACTCAGTATATGGTGCAGGGAGATTAGGGTATCCATGTGGGCAAAAATGAGATTAAATTCCTACCTCTTACTCCGCATGCTAAGAAAAAAAAATGTCAAGTAGACTAAAAGCTTAACTGTTAAATGCAAAACATTAAAACTTTTAGAAAAATATAGATGTCTTTACAACTTTAGTGCAGGGAAATGCTTCTCATACAAGACAAAAGAAAAAGATTGCTGAATTAAACTACATTAAAATTAAATACATCCATTCATCAGAGGACATCATAAAAAAGTAAAAAGACAAACCATAAACTAGAAGATAATATTTACAATACATGTAACTGACAAAAAATTAGTAATATACAATAGACGCCAGCAGGTTATTAAAAAATGATAAGTGACCCAAAAGAAAAATGGAACCTATTTCACAGAAAGATAAATGAAACATAAACAGATGAGGAAAAAAAAAAAACAACTCAACCTCATTAGTGATTAGGGAAATGCAAATGGAAATGACAATTGCATGTAATTTGATTCCTACAAGGTTTGCAAAATTTAAAATTTGGATAATGTCATGCATAGATGAAGATACAGAGTAAAGAGTAATTCTTAGAGAGCGATGGGTTGTTCCTAGGCCTCAGCAATTCCTTCCCTAGGTACATATCTGAGAGAAACACTTGCACAAGTCTTCCAAGGGACATTTAAAACAAAGTGCATAATAACATTGCTCTATGAAAAATAGAATAGAAACAAATAGAAATAGACGAAAACCCCGAAATGTTCATCAACACAGGAATGGAAAAAAAGCCTGATACATTCTTATAGAGGAATACTATGCAGCAGTCAAAATTAATGAGCTGTATTTACTACCATCAACAGAAATTAATCTCAAAAATAAGATTTTGAAGGTCTCTACTTCTGCTTAGCATATAGAAAGCCACAAGAACATTTCACTCTCACTATAAGTAATTTAAAAACTAAATAATCTACAAAATCATGCAATATCAGTGAGCTGATATTGTAAGATAACCAAGTAAATTAAATTGCAAAGAGCAATGAGTCCTTGAAGAAGACACGGGACACATAAACTAGTTCACCTTTGGCAGCGTACAGGAAGAAGAGACAGCCATCATAAATGCAGATAAATAGAAAGTGGCTGGACTTATAAGTAGCTCTTAACAGCAAAGTATGAAATCGTGTGACAGTCTTGGAGCTGCAGTCACAAGGGGCATCTTGCACCTACTTGCCATCTCTTTTCCATGGGTGTCCATGGGTGTTTATGAGGACAGGAGACCCGAGAGAGTCCTTCTTGGTGGCACAGGTAAGAAGAGAACACCATGATTTGACAGTAGAGCAGGGTACTGGGAGAAGCCCACCCACAATCCTAGCTTGCAGGAAGTACAAGATCATGACTGGCTGCTGCTAGAGAACAGGCAAGAAACCTCACTGTGCCTAGACATTTGGTGTTTCTGTGTTTTAACAAACAAAACAAAACAGTTGGGCGCGATGGCTCAGTTTTATAATCCCAGCATTTTGGAAAGCTGAGGTGGAAGAATCACTTGAGGCCAAGAATTTGAGACCAGCCTGGCCAACACAGGGAGACCTTGTCTACAAAAAGTCAAAAAATGTTCCAGGCATGGTGATGCATGTAGTTCCAGCTATTTAGGAGGTGAGATGGAAGGATCGCCTGAGCCCAGGCGGTGGAGGCTGTGGTGAGTCATGATTGTGCCACTGCACTCCAGCCTGAATGACAGTGAGATTCCAACTCTAACACGTACGCATGCACGTGCATGTACACACACCACACCACACACACACACACACACACACACACACACACACACACCTGCTTCTGAGGCAGGAAAGCCTACACTGAGTAGGGGGACATGGAAATGGGAACATTGGGATGGGGTCAGGAATGTTGAGAAAACTTCCTTCCTAAATGCAAAGAAAATGGAAACATAAAAAAAAAATAACTTGTGTATGTAGCTATAGCAGTGTTTGGAGGGAAGTTTATAGTATTCAGTGCTTATACTAAAAAGAAGAGAAATTTCAGATCCATGTCAAAAGAAACTAGAAAAAGAAGAGAGAATTAAACTCAAAGTAAGCAGATGAGAAGAAATAATAAAACAAGAGAATCGATGAAATGGATAATAGAACATCAAAAGAGAAAAGTCAGTGAGATTAAATGCTAATTGAAAAAAATCAATAAAAGCAATAAAGGTCTACCACATCAGTCAAGGAATAAAGAGGAGGGAAAACAAAGATGACCAATATCAGGAATAAAACAGGACAATCTTTCTGATTCTGTAAACATTAAAAAGAAAACAAAGAAATATTATTCATAACTTTGTCCCAATAAATTTGCCACTTTACGTAAAATTAACACATTTCTTGAAAGATACAAACAACAAAAGCTCAGTCAAGAAGAAATAGAACACCCAAATAGCTCTTTATTAAATAAAATGAATTCATAGTGGACAAGTGGATGAACATTTGGTCAAAGGATCTGAACAGACAATTCACAAAAGAAGATACATGTGAATGGTGAATAAGCATCAAAAAGGTATTCAACATCATTAGCAATAAGGAAAATGCAAATTAAAGCCATAATTAAATGTCACCACATATCTACCAGAACAGTTAGAGTTATAGGCCGACAATTTCAAGTGTTGACAAGGATGTGAAACAACCGAAAGCCTCATACTTTGCAGGTTGGAGTATAAAGGTGTGCAGTCGCTTTAGAAAACATCAGACAAGCCAGGCTCAGTGGCTCAGCCTGTAGTCCCGCGCCTTTGGGAGGCTGAGGTGAGTGGATTGCCTGAGCCTGTGGGTTCGAGACCCGCCTGGGCAACTTGGCGAGACCTCATATCTACAATAAATCAAAAAATTCGCCAGGTGTGGCAGCGCACACCTGTAGTTCCAGCTACTTGGAAGGCTGAGGTGGAAGGATCGCCGAAGCCCAGCAGGTCACTGCACTCCAGTCTGGGCGAAAGAGTGAGACTCCAACTCAAAAAAAAAAGAAAGAAAGAAAACATCAGTTTTGAATAAAAGCAAACATACAGCTACCCTTCAACCCAGCAATTCCACTCTTAGGTATTTATCCAAGAGAAATGAAAACATATATCATATGTTAATGCAAGATAGAATGTTTATTAGATGTCATTCATGATATCCAAATACAAGTAAGAAATGGGATGTCCATAAACAGGAGAATGAATAAACCAGTATATGGGATAATATACCCCGAATGGGCTCCTATTCACCAATAAATAGGAATGAATTTCTAATCAACACAACAACATGATGAATCTCACAAGCATTACACCATATGAAAGAAGTCTCACAGAAAAAATGTACGTATATGATTCCATTTTCATGAAGCTAGGCAAAAAAAAATCAGAACAGTTCCCTCCGGGGTGGGAACAGGGATTAACTCAGACACATATGGGACATTGTAGGGAAATCAAAAGGTTCTGGGTTTTTTATTTTTTATTTTATTCGAGACTTGTCTTACTCTGTTGCCCAGGTTGGAGTGCAGTGGCATGATCACAACTCATTGCAGCATCAGCCTTGTAGACTCAGAGGAGTCTTTCATGTCAGCCTCGCAAGTAGCTGAGACTACAGGTGTGCACCACCATGCCCAGTTAATTTTGTATTTTTTGTAGCGACAAAGTCTTGCTATATTGCCCAGGTCTGAACTCCTGGGTTCAAGTGATTCTCCTGCCTCAACCTCCAAAAGTGTTGGGATTAAGATGGAACCACTGTGCCCAGCTATAGTGTTCTATCTCTTGATAGGGTTTGGGTTTCACGGAGACAGCCATTTGTCACAGTCAGTGAATGTACACTTAAGATTTGTACATTTCATTAATTAAAAATTTCACAAGCCGGGCTCAGTGGCTCAGCCTGTAATCCCACGCCTTTGGGAGGCCGAGGTGTGTGGATTGCCTGAGCCTGCGGGTTCGAGACCCACCTGAGCAGCGAGACCTCATCTCTACAATAAATCAAAAATTCAGCCGGGCGTGGTAGCACATGCCTGTAATTCCAGTTATTCGGAAGGCTGAGGCGGAAGGATCGCCGGAGCCCAGCAGGTCCAGGCTGCGGTGGCCGGGAGCGGCCACTGCACTCCAGTCTGGGCAACAGAGTGAGACTCCAACTCAAAAAAAAAAAAAAAAATTTCACATGAAAAGGAAAAGGAATCAAATGTTGAACTCTATTGATGTGCATACTGAACTTTATTAGGATGTGTGATAATGTCTGTAATTTTGAAATACAGCAAAACAAGATGAAGATAGAAGGGTAGAGGGCTGGAAAATGATAAGGAATGTGATAGAGCAAGTGTAGAAAAATGTTAATTGTAGAATATAAGGGGCGGGCATATTATTGGTCTTTGATAAACTCGATTTTTCTGTTGGAAATTTGCCACAATAAATGTTTTTTTAAAAAGCAAGATGCAGAGCTTGCATATATATATATTTATAGTAAGCCACTTTTATTTAGGAAACAGGAAGAAATGAGAATATATAGTCATCATTTGCTTACATTCTAGAGAAACCACTGAAAAGATAAATGGGGTGGAGTCACGTACACCTTTTAATAATGTTTTGCTCTTTGAATCATGTCAACATAGAACCTATTCAAAAGAATTCAATTTTTAAAAGAAGACCATTTCCCAAGGAAAGAATAAAGGCTTCAGGAATCTCGCTGATCAGCTCTTCATTTCTCTTCCTTCCATGCTTGAAATTCACTCATTCTTACGACTTTGGGAGAAAGAAAAGGCAGATGGTTCAGCTCCTTGGAAGTTTGTTTTGAAACTCTAAAATCTGACAATATAATAAAGTTCCCTCCTTGTCTCCAATCTAATTAGTTCAAAATGAGCTTTCTAGTGCAATTTGTCTTAGCCACATCCTTTTTTTTTTTAGCCACAGTTTTATCCACCTTTCTGCCCCTCCCCCCACCACACACACACACACACACACACACACACACACACACACACACTCATTAGCTCGCATAGGACGGTGAATTCATAAACCCAAAGAGCCATCTCTAGAGTATCTTTTTTGGCCTTCTTTCCTCAGGGTAAGGATTTTCAATCAGGTATACAGGATGGCAGCAGGTGTTGTGTTTATGTCTTCATGTAAATGGCCCCCCTAACCCACCTTATACGGTTTATCAGGCAAGGATCTTCCTTGAGAGGTGCTGCTGTGTAATGCTTTGCTCAGAAATGAGGCTGAGCTGAAGTGAATACATGACACTGGGGAAGGAAAGTCATCACCTGCTCGTGCAGGTGTTTTCCTCCAGCTCAGCAACCTAAGATTAATGTACTGCATTCACCTGTATCATATGACACAGTTTCATATCCCTTCAAAAGCAAGTGCCCATTCCAGCCGCTAGCCCAAATTTACCAGCAAGACACCAACCTTGAGGGCAACCCTGGTCCACACAGGCCGCCTTACACTCAGGGCTAGCTAGTCTACCAGATGTCCGGGGCATATCATTGGACAAGAGGTTAAGGAATTTATGAGACTACAGAAGATGAGAGAGACAGCATTTCTCTCAGGTAGATGGAATGCTTGTTAAGACTGATTACTCTGGGGAAAGGCCGAGGAAGGGCAAAGACGTTGACCCCATAGCTAAAAATTAGAGCTATGAACAGCAGCCAGGAAAACCCAACTGATTTCGCTGCCTCTGAGAAGCATCAAAGGAGATATTAAATTAGAGCCGTGAATTTAAAATTGTGGAAGAGCTGTCTATCTTTATCAGCTCACATCACTAATGAAATCTGAACCTCTATAGAAAGCAGTGAGGAAAATATAGAAATAGAAAGCATGTTAAGAGGAGGCTGGGTCTAGAAATGAGTGTTCTGGGAGAGATGAGCTGTTTGAAATTAATCAGTGAGCCTTGCCCGAACTATCCCTCATCTTCTGCTTCCTCTTTCCTGGAGCTGGCCCGGGCTTTGGGAGAGCCAGAGCACATGTGGGCTAGATTAGGGAAATCACTGGAGGGAAGGAAAGGAATTAAAGAATGCAGACAACAACGATGAGGACTGCTCTGGAGATCATTCTACACACATTACGGGGTTGCCCCAGGTGCCGTGGGACAAAGCTCACCACAGTGTCCTGACTGCACAGGAGGGTAAGGGGGTCCCCGTGCACTTTGCAGGGTCCCCCTGTTTGAGTCCTCTTTGGTTGTTGGCCTGTGAATTGCTATACAGAACACACCATTCTGTCCCAGGCCTCCCTGTTCAGATTGCTGGGAAGGCCTTGGTTCTCGAGAAAGTACAAAGTCTCAGCACACCCCGTGCTAGCTCTGGGCAAAATAAAATTTTGCAGATCTTCCCACGCTTTCACTTGTTTGAACCCTTCACCGGAGCTCTAGAGGCCTGCCACTCTGATTTCTTCTGATGTCTTCTATCAGGGAAGTTCAGCTATCAATTATTTTCACCTCAGTGTAAATGACACAGCAGAAAATAACAAAAAGTGCATGAACTTCAGCATTAAATGGACCTGAGTTCAAATCCTGGTTCTACCACACACTGTGAAGCACTGGACAAATAACACCATCTCTCTGAGCCTTGGAGCCTCCATCTGCAAAATAATCATACCTGCCCTATTAGTACGCACTTTGTTTAATTAGAAGCAATGTGTGTAAAGGTGCCTAGTTGGGCACTCAGCACCTGCAAGTGTTCCCCAAATGCTCCCTTTCTCCCTTTTCAACTCTACCCAGAGATTTCCACTTCAAAATGTTTGTAAGCGAAAATTTAAAAAGTTAACCAGATGTGGTTCGTGTACCTGGAGTCTTAGCTACTCAGGAAGCTGAGGTAGGAGACTCACTTGAGACCAGGAATTGAAGGTTACAGTGAGCTATTATTGTACCATGTCTTCCAGCTTGGACAACAGAGCAAGACTCTGGAAAAAGCAAAATGCAAAAAAAGAAGTTTGTAAATGTAATGCTTTTAACTCTGTTCAACGATTCGATGAACTGGAACCATCAAGAAGAGATGAATCTTCTTCAGTGCTTTCAAATGCTATCACCACAGAAAATCAGGGGTAGCAAACTGTCAGACTTAGACTCTGTTGTTGGTGACTTTCAGACAAAATCCAATCCGCAGTTGCAATATATTCCAAGTAGGTTTTGAGTTTGATCGAATTTAGGTAGTCTTTCTAACTCCAAGTCTCTAGTACTCAATTATTCAAACTCCTTTATTTGACATGGCAATTGCCTGAGGGTATTGGACAAAGGTGCCTTAAGCAATGGGCCCTGCCTCTCAGGTCCTCATCTCAGTTTCTGCTCTGTGCCCACTATAGCCTGGGTATCTGTGAGGATCCTGGGCCTTGGTCTTTGTGGAAGGCTGAGAATTGCCCTCCGCTGTCTGTTATGGGCTGACTTATTCCCCCTCAAAATCTATATGTTAAAGTTTTAACACTTAGCACCTCAGAATGAGACTATATTTGGAAACAGTGTCTTCAAAGAGGCAATTAGGTTAAAATGAAGTCATTGGGGTGAGCCCCAATCCAATATGACTAATGTCCTTATAAGAAGAAATTTGGGCACAGACATGTGTAGAAGAAGAATGCGAACACGAAGACAGATGAGAAGAGAGGACTCAGAAGAAACTTACCCTGCTGACACTGGACTTGGACATCCCAGCTCCAGAACGGAGAGAAAATATATTTCTGTTGTCTAAGCCACCTAGCCTGTGGTATTTTGTTATAGTAGCCCTAGCAGGCTAATTCAATATTTATTCTCCCCTTTTTCATCTCAGAAATAGAGTAATTTTAGTTTTAGCTAAACATATGGGTTCCCAGTTAGAGACTACATTTCCCAGCCTTCCTTGCTGGGAGACTGGGCCACACACTAGGTCTGAGCCAGTAGGACATAAGATGTGAGCAGAAGCCATGTGGCAAGTACCGGTCTTCCCTTTGAAGTGGAAGTTGACCATTCTCCTCTGTTCTCAAGGAGTAAATAAGAGAGAAAATAGATTTCTGCTTTATTTAGGCCACTGTATTTTGGGGCCTCTTCATTAAGGCAGCATATGAGCCTGCCGTTGGGCTAATGTGGACATTCTGCCTCCGACACCCAGATCCTCCCATTCCCAGGTTCCCTAGGAGGACTTGGCTTTTGGGAGAATAGGGAGTCTCAGTGCTGAGCTCTCAGTGGAGATGCTCAGAGAGCAGCTGGGTGCAGGCCCAGTGGAAATTTATGTTCTACAACTTAGTAGCTGTTTTAAATAATAGTACACATAAGCCGGGCTCGGTGTCTCAGCCTGTAATCTCGCGCCTTTGGGAGGCTGAGGTGAGTGGATTGCCTGAGCCCACGGGTTCGAGACCCACCTGGGCAGTGAGACCTCATCGCTACAATAAATCAAAAAATCAGCCGGGCGTGGTAGCACATGCCTGTAATTTCGGCTACTTGGAAAGTTGAGGCAGAAGGATCACCGGAACCCAGCAGGTCGAGGCTGTGGTGGCCGGGAGCAGCCACTGCACTCCAGTCTGGGCGACAGAGTGAGACTCCAACTCAAACAAACAAACAAACAAACAAACAAAATAGTACACATAAATTGATACAAGAAGTAATATTTTGACTTTGTTCTTAAATAGCCATAATTACTTATTAATGGATACGTGTGTGTGTGTGTGTGTGTGTGTGTGTGTGTGTCAGGCACTGCACAGCTTCTCAAAACTTGGAATCAGATTGGACTTAACCACCCAGTTTCCTGTTCCACATTGATCTTTATTCAGTACTCTCTTTTTAATGCAGCAGCTACTGAAAACCCTGCTTCACAAAGATATGCTCTCATCAAATAGAATATAGCATAATTTGAGGCTGAAACCATAAACCATATCCAGCTGGTAATTCACACAATACATGACAGATGCTTCCCTCAAAAATGTGAAATGATCTGTGGGGGTGCCTGTGAGTTTCTGTAGCACCCTGGGGTGCCTTAATACACAGTTTGGGAACCACAGACCTAGTCATAAATATTTAGTTATTTGAATTCAGTAGGGTTCAAATCTTAGTTTCTGCACTGGTGAAACTAGTGACATTTTGGTGCCTACTTCTTACGGGTTTTGTGAAAATTAAATGAGATGATCCATTTTCAAATGTCTAGAACAAAATGTGATAGAGAGGACTTTGCATTAGTTTTCTATTGCTGCATAACGAATTAGTACAAACTAAGAGGCTTTAAACAACACACATTTATTGTCTCACAGTTTCCACCAGATGACAGGGCTTAGCTGGTCCTCTGTCCCAGGGGCTTGCTGGGCTGCAATCCAGGTGTCAGCAGGTCGGCAGAGTCATCGAAGTCTCAAAAGGCAACCTTGCGTTTTTGGCAGAATTCATCTCCTCGCAGTCATGGGAATGGCATTTGCCAGTTGAAGTACTCTTATCAATGAAGGGACATCCCATCACTTTTGTCATATGCTGTTAAACAGAAAAAAGTCACAGTTTCCACCCACACTATTATGAAGAGAGTTACTGTAAAAGGGCATGGCTCATGGTAGTCATCTTTGGTTATGTCTATTATAGCCTTGAAAATAATGTCATGTCCCCCTCCAGAGTTCTGCTCTCCAGGCTAAATATGCCCGAGTGTGTCTACTGAGGCCTGGGAGGCAAGGTTGAAATTCCTGACTCTACCCTCTGTGCTGGCCTCAGGGGACTCTTGCTTTGGGAAAAAATGGAAGGCCACACTAGCTCTGCTGTACAGGGAAGACGGGTCCCCTGAGAAGTGGTAAATGATGCGTGGGAGGTACTTCCATTTAGTTTATCCATTTTTCCACTCACTTATTCAACGAACTTTCATGGAACACTTCCTTTCATTTAGGCCCTCATTTGTTGTTGAGTGAGGACAATAAGTAAAGAAACCCCACATGGCCCCTACCCAAACAGCTCCCCAACTGCCCACACTGGTCACAGATTCCAGCATTTGAACCCCTTCAAGTGGGACACAGCCCAGGTCGCAGCCTTGCACCTCCTTCCTAGTCTGGGAATTGTAGTTCCCTGGGAACAGCTGTGGAAATCCACTTAATACAGATGTGGCTAAGAGCAACAGGCCCTGGGGAGAAAGAGAGGGAAGTGGCAGAAGCGGATGACACAGAAGAGAGAAAGCGCAAGCCACTAGGAGTCCAGCTCATGTGTTTTAGGTCTCTCTTTCTTTCTGTGTTCTTGGAGTTCTCTGAAGCTCAGTTTCTTTTCCTTACAAAGAAAGGGTGGTCTGACCCAGGAAATGCTAAAATTTCCATCACACACACACACAAAATTATTATCCCCAACACACACACACACATTTTGAAAGAGTGTGTCTATCCAAATCAGCTACAAGTGTTAAAAACAGCCTGTTGGTTTTTCCCATGAAATCAGCAATGTTTACCTGAGTTGCTATCATTCCAGTCAAATACCGAGAAGTTGGAGTTTATTTCCAGGCCCAGACAGCTAGGAAGTACATAACTGAGTAAAAGACATTTAGAAATCGAACACCCATGCCACCCAGTGCTGTTGCTGTGGCCTTCCAGGTATTTCCAGTATTTCTCCAAAGTGTCATAAGAACCACTAGGTAATCCTGAGGATGATTCAGATGGTTTGTCATTGTCATAGGTAAGTATTTATTTTAATGTGGTGATAAAAAACTGCAGCTAGCCCATCAAGCCAATGAAATAGTTTCCATTTGATATAAACAAAATGAAAGATTTTTTATAGAGTGAATACATGCCAACCCAGGTGATATGTGGCTGCAGCAACACTGTCAGGGGCATGTGTCAATGACTGGCATCTGTGAGCCCCTGACTTCTGTTACCGCAGAATACCCTGTACCCCCATATTCTGTGATGCTGGATATTACACTTCCTTCCTTGGGCCAGCCCACACACATATCACCCCAATTCCTCATGGCTTCTACGAGGACTTTTTTTTTTTGAGTTGGAGTCTCACTCTGTCACCCAGACTGGAGTGCAGCGGCCGCTCCCGGCCACCGCAGCCTCGACCTGCTGGGCTCCTGCGATCCTTCTGCCTCAGCCTTCCAAGTAACCAGAATTACAGGCAGGTGCTACCACGCCTGGCTGAGTTTTTGATTTATTGTAGAGATGAGGTCTCGCTGCCCAGGCGGGTCTCGAACCCGCGAGCTCAGGCAATCCACTCACCTCAGCCTCCCAAAGGCGCGGGATTACAGGCTGAACCACCGAGCCCGACTCTACGAGGACTTTTAAACATCCTAGGAGAAGGGTGCTCAGAACAGCCAAATTGGTTAACCAGTTACTAATTTCTACGTGTTGAGTTGCTCATCAGTGATTTCACACAAGCCCTAGATTTCTCATCCTTATAATGTGCTGGTAGTATCAGATCGCAAATTAAAACATGGTAATGGCTAGAAATGTTTTGTCTTAACAATATTCACAGTGACTCGCACCTATAATCCCAGCAGTTTGGGAGGCCAAGGTGGGAGGATCACTTGAGCCCAGGATCTTGAGATCAGCCTGGGCAACATAGCAAGACCTGGTCTCTACAAAAAATAAAATAAAATAAAATTAGCCAGGTTTGGTGGCTCACACCTGTAGTCCCAGCTACTCAGTAGGCTGAGGCTGGAGGATCTCTTGAGTTCAGGATTTTGAGGCTGCAGTGAGCCATGATCATGCCACTGCTCTCCAGCCTGGGCAACAGAGTAAGAGCCCAACCCAACAAAAAAGAAAAATAACATTGTTCTCACTAATGATCAAACACAAGGTTATTTCACTTGACATGACTCCTGGTCCTTCTCTGAGTGACACATTATCATGCCTGCTTTAAAAACCGTTTTCTCTGTTTATTACTCAGGATTTTTCCTGGAAAGAATTTGATGGTGAAAAAGTACAAAATAAGCCAAGAGCCTTGACACTGGAGATGACCAGGAAATGAATAAGGCCTGTCTGTCAGTCTGACATACGTCCAGGGGCCCCTCTTACCAGCTTGGCACTGTGCTCAGGCTCTGAACAGAGAACGTTGCTGCATTTTCTTGATTTATTTGCACTCACTGTATTCCTCTGAAGCACATTATTTAAAGGGAGGAAATTGGTATTTTATATCTCTTATAGATGGGGTATTTTCTCTCTATCTATAATAGTTTGGAAATACTTTTTAACAACTCAGATGATGAGGTTAAAATAAATAAATCTTTCTCTTGGCCTTGGATTTCCCGGAAGAGACTGGGATTGAATGAGTGCCTCTTAGCGAGTTCAAGAGAGCAACAACACAATTGCATGTGTCCAGAAGGCTTGTGCCACCCATGGTAGTACCCAGGCCTCCATAAGGCAGGAAGGGCTGAGGAGAAGGGGGTACTCAAAACTGGTCATCCCAAACCCAGCCTCAGTGTGCAGAATAGAGAGATGAGGGAGACTTGCACTGTTGTTCTGTGAAAGGGCCATATATATAAAGTGACCCCCAAATACCAAAGGAACTGAGAAACCAAAGGAAGAGGCAGACAAATCCAATGTGTCCATTTTGAGTGATGTATTGAGGGAACATCACCCAGAAGCAAAGTCTTGGGTGGCCAGAAGACAGGTAGATCTAGGCACTGTCACTCCCCAGACCTAAGGCCTATATACCATAGGGAAAGGGTACACATGCTTGAGCAAAACAATTAAAGGCAACTCTCCAGAACAGGCAAGAATGCTAGATGTTTCATAACCTGTAATTTGTGTGATAACACCAAGGTTGTACTTCTAAAGGCAGAAGTACATATTCTTACACTAAGGGCAATAAATAAAGTAGAAATCAGCAGGCACTCATGGGACTGGGGCTAATGAGAAGGCAACATGGCGGATAAGCATCCAAGATAGAGTCACTTTTGTTTCCACAATTGTACAGGGTCAAATGCACTCATAATGGCTTGTAGGGTATCCCAATTGATGTCTGCTTATTTATTCAAAAGCAAAATATACTCCAAGTCTGAGAAAAATAGAATAAGTAGCAAGAAAGTCATCTGGTTTAGTTCTCTGAAAGATGTTGAAAATACTTTTACCTCTTCCAGTGGTGAATGTCCTACTGGAAACTTCTCCTACTCTCTTTTCTCCCCTAACCTCAGTGCTTCTAGGATTTGCTTTCAGCCTCCCAAATTCTAAACTCTCTGAAGCAGCCCTGGCTTTTGTTATCTGTTAGTCTAATGTGACTAGTTCTTGGGCTCATAGCTCCTTCTTTGCTTGTGGTCTCACATCCCCCTGGATGCTCGAAAGCCTAGGAAAGGAGAAGGGGACTGCGGCTCACAGGGCGAACATTCTATACGTCCTGGTGGGGGGAACAGAAGCAATGGAGAGGAAAGAGGTCGACATACTTTTCTCTTGGGCACTTTTCCTTTAATTTATATTTCTGTTGGAATTTTTTTAATATATTCACCTTATGAATATCCTTTAAGCTTTTTCCTGCCAATCACTGGGATATTTTGTGCCAGTGTAGCTTGAGTTAAATTTCAAGGACCTATCCTTTCTATAGTTTCACTCATCTGAAGCAATTCCAGCACAGGATACTCTCAAGAACCTGGCTGTTTAAGAATCTACACTGAGGTGACATGGACTGGCAGAATTCACAAGAATCGCTGCATCCTTGAGTCTACAAAGTGAAGCCATCAGTGAAGTTTTCAGATCCCTGGGGTCTACAGAAGACAAAGGATCATTGAGAAGATGATAGGGAAGAGTCTATGAAAGTTTATAAGACAATATGAAACATGAAAATGGGCACTCTTCATAATTAAGCTGGGACAATAGGACCGTCCCAGGCAAACTGCAAAGTATATCATCTAATGTAAGTCACAGAAACTCTGCTGAACTTTGCCTCCCTGCCTGTATCATTTAATGTCTTTTTTATGCAACAGATTAATCTTGTGATGTTGGACTCATACAAATTGAGATTTATTTAATTGCATGCAATGCACTGGGGATGAAGAAGGGTAGCATTCCAGAAAATCCATCTAAAAGGGCACCTGAAGGAGAGAAATTTACTGCTCATTGGAACTGAACTATATGAAAAGGTATTGGCAATGTAATTCAGGCCCAGAAATCTAATGCTGCTGAAATATAGGAATATTTCACTATAAACTGCTTCTCTTTCAATAGAGTCAATCCAAGGGCAACCATCTTGGGCTACTTTGTCCATTATTGATTACAAGGTAGTGGGCTGCTCATAGGACTCTGTAAAGCTTGCTGATTGAGGGGGTAGAGGAGGTTGGCTAGCAAAGGAGAAAGCAAGCTTCCCAGGTGGGGATGTGAGTGAACGATGTTGTCCCTTCAAGCTTCAGCGTTTCATTTGCAGGTGGCAGGGGTCACAGCTGGAGCCTAAACTGCATCTCCTATAGAACTAAGGCATCAGGCTCTAGTCCAACTGGGTCTCTGGAGGATTCAGGAATATTGGGGGATGATCAGAGGACTTGTGGGGCAGCCCTTTAGGGGCTCCAGTCAGATGATTAAGAAGTCATGAGTCAGCACCACAATATGGAGTGATTTTAGGTCTGTCAGTCAAATGGCCCCCAATTAAGACTGCCCACTAGAGGGACTAACTTAGATGCCTATGTCTCTTTTTAAGGATATGACCCCATATCGGTGTGGGAAATGAATTTGAAGAAGGGAGACCATTGTAGCTACCTACCACCTCCCTTGCTAGGAGGTGGCTCCTGGTATGGCTGTGACCTCATCAATTATCCCTTCATTAAACCAGCAATTATAGCCATTTGACAGAAGCCAATGACTGATCTGGGAACTGAGAATAGAAAAAATAAGGTAAAATTCCCATGATCAAGACTATTTCCATATTGAGATGAAAGTGGCAAAAATAAATCAACACAGATTATTATGTGAGAAACATTAGACTAGAGAAAGTCACATAACTATGGAACCTGGCTGAGGGTCACTAGATCAGAAGATTTCAGGAAGACTTCCTCTGCACGTGCTCCTGACCTGGAATTGGAAGGATGAGTGGGAGTTAGCAAGGGAAGAATGGAAGAGCAGCCCTAGTGGAAAGAATACCATGTCCAATGGCAGAGAAGCCTAGTAGCTGGAAGGAGTTCCATAGATCTGGAGTAAAGGCCTTTGTGAAGGACAGGTAATGAGACCAGAAGGAAAGTGCTAGAGAGACCACATGGTGAGAGCTTTGCATGCTGATAAGAAATGTTTAGATGGATGGGAAGTCCATCAGTATTAATCTGGGTTCTCCAGAAAAACAGAACAAATGGGGGTGAAGGAGAGGAGAGAGAGAGAGAAAGAGAGAAGGAGAAAGCAAAAAAAGAGAGAAACGGAGAAAAAGGCTGAGAGATTGTCCATCTACTTGGAGAGATTTACTATAAGGTAATGGCTTAAATGATTATTGAAGCTGAGAAGTCCAAGAGCTGCAGTAGGCAAGCTGGAGACCCAGGGGAGCCATTGATGTAGTTCTAGTCTGAGCCTAAAGAACTGAGAACCAGGAGAGCTTATAGTATAAGTTCTAGTTTGAGTCCCTTTAAGTCTAAAGGTAGGAAAAGTGTCAGGTCAGCATGCCATGGGTAAGATGCAAAGAGTTGCACAGGAAGTAGATTAGGAAAGACAGTCTATTTAAAAAGTAGATCAGAGAAAAGAGTGGATTTACTTCTCAAGGGAGAGAAGGAGCCAGATGTCTGAAGGAAACGTGTTGCCGAATGTCTGAAGCTGGGTGCTTATAAGGCTTCCTTTAGAAGGCTGAACACAGGAGCATTTCTGTGGAATGTAACAGTGGGGAGGGGTATTTTTGTTGTCATGGCAATTCATTGCCCAGTATGGCCACGACCAGAGTTTTAGGTAGTTGATCACATAGACAAGGAGAGTAGCCCAAGGTCTGTAAAACAAAGTTTCAAGATACATTAATTTTCAAATGTCCTAGAATTTAGAGAACAAAAAAGCATTTAGCTGGTAGTGTGTTGTTAATGGATGAGATAGGAAGACTAGTGTAGAAAAACATTCTTAGGAAAAATGTAGGAGGGCTAGGGCCAAAAATATGAGCCAACATCAAGCTGCCTGCCTGCAATGGCCAAGGTAACTCCATTTTGGCTTTTTGTTTTTTCAAAAAGATTGATGTTGCAGCTTGAAGACAGAGAGAAAGAATTCTCCTTTACTCGGGCTTATATTCAATTTAGACCTTCAATGGATTGGGTAATGCCACACACTGGGGAGGGCCATCTGCTTTACTCAGTCTACTAATTCAAATGTTAATCTCTTCCAGAAATGCTCTCACAGCTACACCCAGAAATAATGTTTAACCAAATATCTGGGTATCCTGTGACCCACTCAAGTTAACACATAAAATTAACCTCACACCATCCAAATTTGAAGAATTTGAAACAGTGTTGGATGAGACCAGCTTCCTTGTAAGAAACGTTTGAAAAAGAAGAATCTTATAAAGAGACCATTGTTACACTTTAGGAGCCAACTCTTAAAAAGTTTACGGTGAAGATGGAGAGGAAGACATGAATTCAAGATACATTTAGAGAGTATAATCTTCAGAACTGGCTATGGAAAAAGTGAAAAATACCTGGAGGATGACACTGATGTCTCCAGTTTTGAGACTGGCAGAGCTGTGGGAGTCACTAAGAAAGCTAAGGAGGCATGGGAAAAGCAGGGTCTGGAGAAAGACAATGAATTCAAGGTGGGGCATCTCACTTGGAAGTTGAGTTGATAAGTCTGCACTTGAGGATGGATATATGAATTTGTGCTTTATCTGCTTCTTGATGGTCAGTGCAGCTATGACTTTGGATGAGAGTCCCCGGAGAGTGGGAGATGTGGCATGAGATGAGCAGGAGGCAGAGGATGGGACATTATGCCTCATCAATGTCCAAGGTGAGGATAGAAAGAGAATGCATGAAAGATCATGGGAAAAAAATAAACTGGGAGAGAGATATGTCACAATGTCCATGGGACCAGTCGAGAAGAAAAACATGTTTGTCAAATGTTACCAAGAACTTAAGCAGGATTACCATATAGAATGTTGATTGTGTTAGGCAGTATAGAGAGGCGCTTTAGTGGTAGACCCAAGAGAAGAAACCCTACAAGACTACAGTGAGCTAGGTAGTAAATGGGAGGAAGGAAATGAAGACATGAAGTGGCGATTTATCTTTCAGGAAGCTTACTAGTGCAGGGAAGGAGAATGGCAGATGGAGGGAGGAAGTGTTGATGACCTGATGATGTTGATATGATGGTGGGAGAAGGTCAGGTGAGAGGGACTGGTCATTGGAGCAGGTCCCTCAAAGATGAGAAATGATGCAACCATGATGAAGGGATTAGCCTTATAAAAAGGGAGGGACCAGTGCTCTCCTGAGCTGGAAGGGAAGGTGCAGAGATTATATGCCAGATCAGGAGCTATGAGGGGCTACGATTCTGTCCCATGTGCAAGCCTATCACATTTCATAAACACCTGCAGAAGACACAGGTTGCTGGATCAGAGACAAAAGCAGGTTATTACTCTCAGCAATAGCAGTAGGCAAAGTGACATCTGGCATCTGTTCCCTAAGTCCTCAATTCTTACGGGGCAACGTGATCAGGGCTAAGAGGTACATTATGGGAAAGGAACCCTGAGATTAGGAAGCTCCTATCTCATATAAGGGTTTCTGGAAAACTTGCCTATCCTCCTTTCCAGAAGGAAACATTGTCTTTGTTACCCAGGAAAATAAGCAAATCTGCTCTGGGGAGGCAAGGGAGATGTCTCTATTTTTATTAACTTGTCATGTAAGAGACATTTCTAACTGCCCAAGGCTCTTTGCTTATCCAAGCATTTGCGAAAAGATAGTCCAAATCTAATTAACTGTTAGTGTTTAGACATGTAATAATGAGGGATTTGTGGAGAACTGTTTCCCAATATGTATGCCAACACTGAGGAGCTTAAGGCTGGCTGAGGAAGTACCTAAGAAAGTTATGATTTGGAGTCCTCAATTTTTCCTTTCAGTAAAGTGTCAAGTAAGATTATTTAAGAAGAAAGGTGCTGCAGTTCGGGAAGGTTTTTTGTTTGCTTGTTTGTTTTTGTTTGTAAGGCAATTGTGAATGGAAAAGTAACTCAGGAAATTGCAAGAGGTAGCTGGCTGAGACCCAGGGAAGGTTTGGCCAGCCCCAAGGGCCAAAGTTGGTGACCATGACCCACACGAAAAGTGATGCCCTGAGCGGTGCTCAGTAGTGGGCAGCAGCAGCGATGTCAGGCTAGAAGGTGAATAGAGGAGGAGGGACTCTAGCGCAGGCCCAACAGAAACAATGAGGGGCAGGAAAAGAGTTTGGGGTGAAAGCCAAAGGGATTGAAGTGATGCGCCATGAATCCACAGTCCTTCTAACACTTTGCACCTAGTGGCACATGGGAGTAAATGGAGACTGCTTGTAGCTGGAAGCAACAGACCTGGGGGCTTCACCTGTCCCAGAAGGCTGAGGTGATTGGTATTGCTCCATATCTATAACTCTTTCAGGACACTTTGAAAGGAAAACTTCAGACTAGGACCAGATTAAATTTGCCAAATTTTTGTTAAGGACTTATATTCCTCTGATGAGGGACATCAACTTTCAGCTTTCTTTCTCTTGCAATGTCTTGGTTCTGTTTAAAAAAAAAAAATTCAAGATAATGCTAGCCTCATTTAATGAGTTGGGAAGTGTTTCATTCTTTTTTATATTCTGGAAAAGCTTGTATAGAATTGGTATTATTTCTTCTCTAGTGTTTGGTAAATTTTGCCAGCAAAACCATGCTGACTTGAAGTTTTTGTGGGAAGGTTTTTGACTGCAAATTTAATTTCTTTAATAGGTTTAAGACTATAAATTCAATACAATTTCAATCAAAATCCCAACAGGGTGTTTTTGATAGAGGTTCACAAGTTGAGGATAAAATGTATAGGCAAATGCAAAAGATTCACAATAGTCCAAATAATATTGAGAGAGAAGAACAAAGATGGAGCATCCAAGCCATAAGGTTTCAAATCCTGCCACAAAGCACAGTGATCAAGATCATGTGACATGGATGTGAAGACAGAAATATAAATCAATGGGACAGAAGAGAGCACAGAAATAGGCCCACACCTCCATGGTCAATTGATTTTTCAATGAAAGTGCTGTGGTAGTTCATTGGAGAAAGAATGCCTGTTTATTAAATGATGCTGGCAATAATTGGCCATACATTTGCAACAATCCAACAAAAGTCCCCAAATTTGACTCTTACCTCAAACCATTCACAAAAATCAACTTGAAATGGATCATGGACCTACATATAAAATGTAAAACTATAGAAGTTCTAGAAGAAAATATAAGAATCTGGAAGAAGTATTTGTGGGATGCGTATCTGATAAAGGACTTAATCGAAAAGTACATAAAGTACTCTGATAACTCAACAATAAGATAAACACTATACATAAAAAAATGGGGAAAAGATTTGAAGACACACTCCCCCAAATGAAGGAACATATGAAAAGACGTCAGGCATCATCAACTATTAGGGAAATGAGGTATAGCACACACCTACTACAGTGGATTAAAAAACCAAAAACTTGACAATATAAAGTGGTGGGGAGAATTTGTAACAAGTGGAACTCACAAACATTGCTTGTGAGAATGAAAAAAAAAATAGCACAGCACACTGGAAAACATTTTCGTAACATTAAACAAATACTTACCATAATACTCAGCAATTTTGCTCCCAGACACTTACCCAATAAAAATGGAAACGTATTTTCACAAAGTCTTGTACTCAAAAGCCATATACTTATATTCACAATAACCTAAAACTGGAATAACTAAAATGTTCGTCCAAAGCCGACTGAATAAACAAATTGTGACACATTCTCACAATGGAGTTTTACTCAGCTCTAAAAAAATAATGAACTACGGTGCCTAGAAGCATGGACGGACCTCAAAAGCATTAAGCTAAGTGAAAAAAGCAAACACAGAAAGCCAAACACTCTGAGTCCACTTCTATACCTTTCAGGAAAAGACAAAACTATAGGGCTTGTTAAGTGACATTGAGAGAACTTCTGAAGTATTGGAAATATTCTATTTCTTGATTGTAGTGGTGACAATATAACTGTACATATTTGTCAAAATTTATCAAACTGTACACTAAAGGAGGAAGAATTGGACTGTTTATAAATAATACCTCAATATACCTGACATAAGAAGAAAACACTGTTGAAGAAATGAAGGAATCCCTAAGTAAATGGAGAGAGCTACAATGATCATGGATTGGAAAACTCAATATGGTTAAGGTGTCAACATTCCCCCAATAGAACAGACAAGTGTAGGTTGCATTCTAAGTGTGGAAGGAAGGTATGAGAAGGTTTTCAGCATGGGTATCTCTGTTTTATATGTCATGGCTACTCTGTGGAGAATGTATCCTTTGATGGCAGAGAGGAGCAAGGAGCTCATTTAGAAAGCCTCTGCAGGTGGGGCCTGCTGGGGGCTTGGGTTAAGAGGGTAGCAGAGAATATGTTGGTTTCTGGTAATTTCAGAGGCTGCAGCTCATTCCTTCCCACATATTCAGAGCTCCCTGAGGTCAGAGACTCTCTTCTCCCCAACAGTGGACTTATCAAGCAGAGTGCACTAGGGTTCTGTAGGCAAGCGGGGCTCATGCTGGCACTGAGGGATCCAAGACTCCTTTGCTCATGGATCTTTCTTTGACTTTACAATAATGGCTATTATCTCAACCGTCATTCAAACCTGTTCAGAAGTCCAGTGCACCCCCTGCCAAAATCATATGTACATCTACAACTTTCTCCCAAAAAACCTTCCTGAGAAGTCCAACAGGAAGACAGAACCATCTTCTCCTGGCAAGTCTTGCTCTTGTCTCCTCAGTGGATGATAGGAGCTCACACCTCCTCTTCCTGCAACTGTGCCAAGAAAGGGTGGAAAAGCTCACACCTCAGCAACTTCTTGTGTTCAGGGGAAGGCTCACAGCCATACTGGGAGGTTACCACAGAGGTTTTGGAAGGGAGACAGCGCAGGAGGGCAGCAGTCGGAGAAGGCTGACATACCAGCCATGTCACTTAAACTTCAACTGCCAGGCACAGCTTTTCCTTCAAAACTGAATTCCCTTAAGTTGTGCTGCCCTAAAGTACACCTGTCAGGTGTGATGGCACATGGCTATATAGCTTCTCTGCTTGCCCCTTCTGGCCTGTCGGTTGCAGCAGAGCAAGAACCCTTTCTCTGAGATGTGTTCTCCCAGGAGCCAGGTAGTGAGTGCACATGAGCCCTAGTCCCTGGGGTGGGGGCGGGGGGGCAGCCCTAGACTTGCTCAGGCTTGGGATATTTTAGTCCTGATGCAGCCTCAGCTCGCTGGATGACCTCAGTGTGTCTCTGCACCCGTTTCCAGGGAGGCAAGAAGCAGAAGGAGCAAAGACCAATCTGCTGTTTGCTCTCCCTCTGCATTAAAAGATAGGCAGTGCCACCTGGAGACCCATGGCATCACCTTCACAGTACTCGTCATGGCCTGGAATGATCTTGTTTTTCTTTGTACATTTGTTTGTAGTCTGTCTCCATGAATGGGATGCAAAATCTACCTCATCTGCCTTATTTACCATCTTCCTTCCACATAGTAGCATGGTAGACAGAATTCTAAGGTGGGCCCCCAGACACCTAGCTCTGATGCACACACACCTTCTTCCAGTTAGTTAAGCAAACATACATCTAGGTGATGCTGGGAAGGGACTTTGCAGATGTAATGAGATCCCCAAAGAGCTGATCTTAAAACAGGGCCCGTCATAATCACAAAAGGCTTTAAAGCAGAGTTTTCTTTAGCTAGTTGCAGGTGAGGAAGTGAAGAGTCAAAGCGTGAAGAGGGAGGAGGTCACAGAATGGGAATGGGAACAACCTCTGGATTCTGGGAGTGGTCGCTGGTCAACGACCAGCAAGGAAATGGGGACCTCAGTCCTACAACCGCAAGGAACTGAATTGTCCCAAGAATGAATTTAGAAGAGTAATTTTCCCCCAAGAGCCTCCAGGTAATGACTCATCCCAGTCATCTGACACTTTGATATCAGTATTGTGACACCCTGAGCAGAGGACCCAGTCACACTGCGCCAGACATCAGACTAACAGAACTGTGAACTAGTAAGAAAACCTTGCTTTAAGCTGTTAAATTATGGTCAGAAAACTATTACAACAGGTCATTACATTGTCCAGTATTTACAAAGGGCTCATTACACGTCTTTGAATGATTGCAGAATTTATAGATTTGTAATGCTTTCTGTGCCCTGATGTATCTGTAAATAGGACAATAACCCTTTCTGAATGACAGTGTTAGGATTAAATGAGACAATATATTGTAGCATATATAGCAGTGCACAGACAACTTAATTTTTATTTCAAGTCCTTATTTTGTCAGCTGGTATACTTAATCTCAACCAAATTGGGGGGTAGTAGGTATGTTATGGAGAAGTGACATGATGTTGGGGTGGGAGTGGGAACACAAGTCCCTCAGCTGACCCCTTGTCTCTTGCTGGGTCACACATCACCTGGCTGTGCTCGCCGGCCAGACCGCACCAGGGTGTCACAAGTTCTTTTCATTCCTATCCAAAAAGGCATCTACAGGCCCAACTATGCTCAGTATTGTGCCTCTATGTCCCTCTTATCCAGCTCCCCCATGCACCCTGGTCTGTCTCCTGGGCCTCACAAG
Source organism: Carlito syrichta (assembly GCF_000164805.1). NCBI lineage: Eukaryota > Metazoa > Chordata > Mammalia > Primates > Tarsiidae > Carlito > Carlito syrichta. The sequence goes on from NW_007246553.1 coordinate 633,166, forward strand.
GCCATTACTGCTGCCCTGAGGGCAAGTTCCCTCTCCTCCCTCCCCATAAATGTCTTTCGTTTTGATGGGTTTCTGTCCTGATGGATCTTGGGGGTGGGGAGTGCAGTTGCAGGGTTCCCACACCCACATACTAACCTTTTTTCTTTTTGCTCCTGTTCACAGCTCAGGCTCAGAGGCTTCACCCTTGCCCTTCAAACTTTTTGTGTCCTGATTGCCTTCAGGGCTCCAATTTTTGGAACTTTCAAGTTTTTCTCTGTTTCTGCACTTTAACCCTTCTCTGAGGCAGACTCTCGAGTGCTCTCACACGCCTGTGCAGGGAGAAGAGCAGGTGTGTCGGGAAATACAAGGAGTCAGAGGAAGCATCCAGAAATATTTTGAAGATATTTATCTCCCTACATCTCCAACCCACATGACAGCACAGTGTCTGGTGTCCTGCAGGTGCTGATCACCCTAGGGCCCTGCTTTTCCCTGGCCCCTTCCTATCTGCACTTTTTTTTTTCCAGATCCAACATTGCTTCTCCCCAGCTCTGTGCCTCCCACCCTGTTCTTCTTCCAGCTGTTTCCCTCCTCCCTCCTTCCTCTCCCACTCCCTGCCCTGCCTGGCAGCTCCCATGTGAGCTCTGTACAAGACTCACACAAGAATGCAGGTCAGCTGGGAAATGCTTCTCTCCACAGGGCGCCATTGCCACCACCATCTTCTTTGACTGGACCATCCATCTTGTGTAATTACCACTAAATCCTGGGCTCAGGTTCTCACGTGGGTCCCCTGAATAAATCTGAACAGAGCCACTAGGAAAAATACCAGATGAATCAGATGAATCTCCAGATGAATCAGACCTGATTGCCTTTGCAGAGGGCATCAGCCTGTTAATGTCACTTGGCTCCTTTCAGAATGAATGATCCCAGTCACAATCCAATTATTCACTCCAGAACAAAACCCTGTTCTGTCCTTGCGGCTTGGCCCAGTGGGAAGCCAGAGGCTGCTCTGACTGGATGCTGCTTCTTAAAGACTTCATTTGTGAATCCAATCTTTCCTTTTTAGAATTCTCCATCACTTCTGAAGGTCTGAGACCTGAGTTTTACATATAGCACAAGTTCAAAATTTGAAAGACTAACTTAATTTCTTTGAAGATTATTATTCAAGGATTGCTCTATATTCAGTTAATCTTCAACTTTGGCCTTTAAGTGCAGGATGACTTCTCAGCTGATAAAATAAACAGGTACCCAAGAGGCAGCATTTAGCTTAGAAGGAGTGGGAGTAGGAGAATACACAAGTAATAGGTCTGAACATTTCTCTCCACAGGAGGAATCCTGTGTTGCTACCACCACACACTGATGTGGTGACTTCGAAATAAGAGTGCCTGCGGTTTCTATAGAGCACTACAGTTTACAAAAGGGGATCCCCCTGTGTCCTTTGATTTTCAGAGTTACTCTGGCCTTAGTATAGTTTCTACAATGCTTTAGAAAGAATGATGAACTGGGCCGGGGTCAAGACCCGAGTTCTGCTTAGCTCTACCATTAGTAAGTTACTACAGAAGCCAAGGTCCTGGATACTGAACCTAAGATAATGATGGACCCGGCCCTCTTCTGTCAGGTTGCATGGGGGAGAAGGTAGTAGTCACTGGATCATGCCCCCTCTATAGCCTTAGGATCTATTGATATTCCTTGCAGGCCTCCTTATGCTCCCTGAAGGAGATTAGCCACCCGACCAAAGTGTGGGGACCAGGAGCCTGACCAGAGTGAGCTTCTCCACCTGCCTGCCCTCGGAAAACCATCTGAGACGTCCCCGCTCACCTCCAACACAGTTCACCCTGGTTGCACACTGGAAGTCAGCCCCAGAAAGCAGGTAAGGAAGCTAGGATTCTTTCCAGCTGCTGCAGGGAGGTCTCACCCAGCATCAGCACAGCCAAGTCTGACCCTCCTGTCAGCCACTGACACGTTCCAGGAACACGAGGGAGCCTGAGATAAAAGAGCTCACAGGCTCCTGAGGCTACCGAGGAGACATGGCCCAGCAGGCCAGCACGCACTCCTAACAGTCCTCTTCTGCCCTCCCAGCAACGAGTGCCCCCGTGTCCAGCAGCTACCACAAGAATGTCCACGGGAGTCGCCCTTTCTAGGGCAGGTTTCAGGAACAGGGGCTAGAGCCCTGGGCTCTCAACCCAGGGTGTAAATGAATCCTGGTTCAACATATCTGAGGCCCCTCAACACACCCTATCATACTGTCAATTAATGAGGTTTGGGAAGACAATGTGGGAACTCCCAGCAGCTCAGAGGCACATTTGAACTCATGACCGAGCAGCCCTATTGCATGAGGATTTGCACAGACGCTGGTTTTGGCATCCCAGCACTCCAAAATTAAGGTGCTCAGTAGACACTCTGGGTCATCCAGTGTTGGTAAGAAACAAGAAGATTTTGCTCAGCTCAGAGGAATAAGAGCTCAGGTCAACCCAGCCATCTTTTTTCTTTTTATCTTATTTGATTTTGATTTGTGTATGTATGTATGTATGTATGTGTGTATGTATGTATGTATGTATGTATGTATTGAGTTAGAATCTCACTCTGTCACCCAGGCTGGAGTGCAGTGGCACGCTCATGGTCACCGAAGCCTCGACCTGCTGGGCTCAGGCAATCCTTCTACCTCAGCCTTCCAAGTAGCTGGAACTACAGGTGCATGCCACTATGCCCAGCTAATTTTGTGTGTGTGTGTGATTTATTATAGAGACAAGGTCTCACCAAGTTGCCCAGGCTGATCTCAAACCCCTAGACTCAGGCAATCCTTTCACACCAGCCTCCCAAAGTGCTGGGATGACAGACTTGAGCCACTGTGCCCAGCCCATCTTCTTTCTTTAAAAAATTTTTTTAAAATTTTAAATATATGGGGTATAATTCAGGGTTAAGTATACAAATGTTCATTATGCAGGAACCCTTGTTGATGAGATGTGTCTCCC